>NW_022170249.1:13097235-13097729 GCF_008802855.1 Photinus pyralis | reverse complement strand
AGTGACGTCAAGACTTTTGTACTAATAAGTAATACGCGCGCAAGTACCTTAACGCGTTAATATGCCTCGTAGTTGTTTGACTTAGTCATGTTTTGTAACAGATTTGGGACACACCATTCCAAATTTGGTCGATTTTTTACTATCTTTTCTCTTAGTGTGGAAGGTATACGATAAAGTAAATACCAAAGCGTACGTACCTTCAATGCACTTTTCGCGCACAAACGTTGATCTATAACTTTGATCTTCATTAGCTTTGTGGACGTTTTATAGGCAAGGAGACGAAGGCTACCGCGGCTGTTGACCGCTAAGACGATGCTCTTTGGCGGTGGTCAAGGCTGCGGCGAAGATAAACGTGAATGTGTATATAGTAAATCGTGAATCACACGTTAACTATATCCCAAATTTTTATTGATCGGAATATTTTTGTTTACGTTACGAACAATACGATTGCCAAAGTTGTTTACGAAAACTAGGATGTAGGTGTAAATATCAAA
>NW_022170249.1:13041498-13097135 GCF_008802855.1 Photinus pyralis | reverse complement strand
GGGGTTAATTTAGTTTTCATTAAATGTTAAGAGTTAAAAAAAATTCCGTTCGTTTACTTCATGCATTAGTTACTAGGTAATTGTTGATTTTATGGGAAATGTAGTTATGACAATATTGTAGCACACACAAAAGCTTTCATTTAAGAAAATGATGAAGTCGGACCAATAGTTCTAAAGATAGGTATAGTTGATTTTATAAAACTCAACATCCGCCATCTTGGATTGGCCGCCATTTCTATTAGCTACCACTTTGAGATGGCAATTATCGTTTTTTTTAAATCCTAATGCATGTGTCTAACCGTGGTAAAAATGAAAATTGGTACCCCCAAATTATACCATTTCCTTAAATTTAGCCAGTTGGCCCATAGACTAACCCGAGGACTAACCTAGGTAGGTATTACTTTTACAATTTTACTATTGCTTCCATGCCCCGGGGCCCGGGCTATATGTTTTTAGCGCCCTGGGCCACATTTAGCTGGCGCCCCCGTAACTAATGTTTATGTTACGGTAAGGGTACATAATGTGGTAATTGTATACATTTACCGGAGTCTTTGGTAAAAGTAGAAAATAATCTTAAAAGACCCTCTATTTCCTACTTTTACCGGTAATTGTTTACAATCGCCAGAGGAGCTTGGTGAAAGTAAGAAATTCAAATTTCGAGGATCGACACGCAAGCGCAGTGCGTTTGTTTACCACGTGCATGTGTGATCCTATTATTAGTCTGCAGTGTTGATTCTTCGTAAGTGTTTATATCAGTTCTGCCATACAAAATTTGCCTCTTGTTATTGATTCAGGCAAAAAAACTCTTGTTTTTAGGTTAAAAAAAAATAATAACAAAAATTACACTTCTTAAAAAAACTATTTGAATTTATTGTTTTTATTTCTTCCTTTGATATCATTTTCTTACTTTTACCGCTGGTCCTTGGTTATTGTATACAATTACCGGTAAAAGTAGATAATTGAGAATAATTTCGTACATTTACCAGTGACTTTGGTGATTGTATACAATTACCGGTGATTGTATACAATTACCAATTATGTACTTTTACCGTAACATTTATACCTAACAGTTAAATTGTGTACCTACTTAGTGACCGAGCTTCATAGGGATATTTATCTGTATTCATTTTGAAACAAAGTGCACTAAGAGTCACAGAGGCGAGGAATGTCCCACTGGCAGAAATAAACAGCATTTTATACTACAAACGTTGAATGATAAGTACCTACGCTTATTTGGGCACATTTATTTTGCCAAAAATTATTCACAAGCCCAGATCTAAATTGCAAATAATAAAAGATTCTGGACAGTGTGCAGTCATGGGGGGGATATACAGTGCGTTCAAGATAAGAGGCTCACCCCAATGTCTCTTATTTGGCGAGCTACGAACAATTTGTCATATATAATTTTATATATGGCAATGACATTGACATTACGATCTAATCCATCGCAACTTCCTGTATCACTTCCGGTTTAATCGGAAATTGATTGCATATTTTGATGCTACACAGTGCTGTTTTGAAATGGAACAAATTCCGACTACTTTCGGAGAAAATCGTTTTTATTTTTTACTGAAGTTATTTAAAAAGATCAAATTTGTTTTTTCTTACGGAAGTCATTTTTACGTTTTGTGTCATTTGACTGTCACTTTTTTCTGATTTGAAAAATGTAAATATCGCTATTTTTTAATAAGAATTCTAGAGAAAAAAAAGTGGTCATAATAATGTATCATTTATTTTGGAATATCTTTTTAAATAACTTCAGTAAGCAATAAAAACAATTTTGCCAAATTTCGTTTTTTCCGTATATTACATATTCTTGATTCTGTGCAGTATATAGAAACTTAAAAAAATTATTATATTACATAACAAAATGTATAGGTAATATAGAAAAACTCAAATTAAGGAAAATAATATTTATTTCATAATTTCACTAGTTTGCGTTGAGAAAAAGGTTACTCTTTTGTATTTTCTTGATCTAGGTAATATTAGGTAAAGAATGATTATATACTATATGCAATATAGCTACAAGATTATCCGCAGTCTGTCACTGCACTTACACCGTTACCTATTCAAAGGTATATGCGGACGTCAACTAGCAAAGTCGTATAATTGATTATTATTATAGTTGAAGGTGCACATACGCCGTCGGGAAGTTTTTCGCGTTAAATTTAGTATAGGTAATACCACTTTTTTTTCCCTATCTATTTAGGTTTTCCCTGCGTTTTGAAATAAATGCGCACGAGTTTGATTTTCGAAACAACACATCATAACACTCCCGCTTAGATTGAGGTCAAATGCATCGACCGCAATATTTCTTCATAGTTTAACCAGGATAAATGATAATGTAGGTACCTATACAATTTTTGAGAAATAGGTAGGTATATACCTAGGTATACCTATCGCATTAGTTTCACACACGGTAAAAAACTCAGTTCATTTACGCTTCAGTATATACATCTAAGTAGGTATGTTTGTTTTAAAATGCAAGGTTCGTATGGTATAACTAAACATAAATACAAGAAAATAAAAACACACGTAAAAAACCGCCCAATGGCTTGTAGTTGCTGTGATTTGTATATTTGGGGAAAACCATGACCGCCAACGCCTTAAGTAAAAAATCACTAAAGTTTCAAGCGACAAATTCAAACTGTCTGCAGTCATTTTGAATTACCCCGTATTAAACGTGAACTTGCGTGTTTGGTATAAACCTGATATGTTACCGGCAAACTGCAAAATCCGGCATTTTGCAAAATCCCTATAGGCATTTTGCGAAATGACCAATGCAGCAGGCAAAGTGAGAAATGGAACTCGACTTCGCACTTCGCCTGCCTCTCTTTAGGGATTTCGCGAAATGCCAAACATTCAGGCAAAGTGAGAATTCTCGGTTATTTTCCACAGATTGCGCGTGCATCTGTGCCAAACGTAAAACCGTCGCGTTATAGCACCTTCCCCCATTTGATATATTCTCCACAGTAAATCCAAAGCGTGACTCAACAGAAAACCCATAGAAGAAATGCAGTCTAAACGTGAACGCAATATTTAGGGAGTACTTAAATTAAATCGCAATCGTCGCGTTGTTTACCATTCAATGGCAACGCTGTATGCGCAATCTGTGGGAAATGACGAAGCTTTCGCACTTTGCCTGCATGTTTAGGCATTTCGCAAAATCCCTAAACAGAGGCAGGCAAAGTGCGAACTGCAGCTCCGTTTCTTACTTTGCCTGTTGCATTCGTCATTTCGCGTTTGCAAAATGCCGGATTTCGCAGTTTGCTGGTAACATATATATTACACATGCATCGTTTAATTTAAACATTTCGTGGATCTATTTCTCCAAGCGCGTTGTAAGACAACCTTGTTTTATCCGAGAAGAGTAGTCTGCATTTTGCCTGGATCAATTGATTGATAATACAAAAATAAAAACGGTGCATTTTATTAAGTGGGTTTTGCCACATCTTGTCAGTCCTACCGTTATTCTTCAATACGATCTATACAAGTTTAGGGCTCTAAATTACTATAATCATCAGCAGACCGGTTCATAATTTTCAAACTATAGTCTTCTCTGCCCCTTTACGATACCATTTTCACCTTGGTTTTAACTGTGATATACACAGTTTTAATCCACAACGTGTACACTGTACAGGATGCGGTCACTAGTTATGTACGATAGAGATATCATAGACAACAAAACTCTTGGTTCAACAAAAACCAACCACACAGGTCACAGTACCTACTTATAATATGTTATGTCAGCGCGATATAAAAACGCCAGGAGTTAGTTGCTCTGCAGAGAGCATTTTGAATAGAAAGGAAAAGTACCTACACAAAATAAGAGCACAACGAGAACACCCTTTAAGTACGCTTTTGGCCCCTGGGTAACCTAAGGCCGAGCTTCACCATTGCACCCGCGTTTCAAGGTTCCAACAAAACGGGGCCCTAACGCTAACCCTAACAAAGCAACTGTCGAAACACACGTACATAATCACAAACAAAATGTAGCTATAAAATCAGAAAGCTTCGTGAGGTGACTATAATACGAGCATTCAATCACAACATGGGCCCACTAATTTTCAAACCTCACGAAAAGATATTTAAACTGAAATAACTACTCCTACCATCAGTTAAGCAAAGTCGCGGGTACATCACAGATTAATTTGTCAACTCAATAATTTTTAAACTAGAAAATGTCTACGTACGAAGATGCCCTTTTTTACGCTTTGTGATTGAAACCCTTTTCATGCATACACCGACTTAAGGTTGTCGCACACTTGTCCGTTCCGTTCCGTTATGGACCGTTAAAACACGTTCAACATAAAAGACATTGAATTAAACGTCTCTGCGCACATTAGCCCGTTCCTTAACGTTACGTCACAACTCATAAAGGTGTCTACCCACTACAACGTACAATATACGATGACCATGCCAGGCAAAAAAATATTGTTTGTATAGAATAGTATGATGCTATGCCCACTAGACTGTTTTGTCACCGACCACCGTAACGTGGTATGCACGGAGCGTCAACAATATAGTCCTTGAGAATATTTTGCCGGTGCCGGTACGCTCCTTGCATGGCACGCGACGGCCACAAACCGGTGCGCGAAGGCGCAGAAAGGATGAACACACGGAAGTACATATAAAATTGTTCTTCATCATCAACTACTCCCTCGACTTTTCGTTTCGCATCCTCTTCCTGACGAGTTTGTTTCAAGTACAACCGAGACAACGGAAACCTTACACACGGGTATGATAAAGTGGTGATACGGTCTAGTGGGCATAGTAGTCCGTGTGGTTTACTTTCCATGCCTGACACGTTCATAGTATGATCATGATACGGTGCGGTGTAGTTGGCAGATACCTCGTGTGCGTTAGCCCGAACCGTCGACGGCCGTGACGGAACAGAACGAACAAGTGTGCGGCAACCTTTATAATTTCTGTTTTGTAGGTACATTATTAAATTAGAAGCATTTGAAGGGTTTCCTATAAAAAAGATTTATTGTTTATATTTTGGATAAGTAGACCGAATTAGTATGCCGATTACGTATTGCGTTACGTCCATTGTATACATAGGTAGATACATACTAATTATAATACACATAACAGACAGACACATAAACTAATTCAAACGGTATTAAAAATGACTATACACATCTTTAACACTTATCGGTTCAATGTTTCTTATTAGTCATTCGTTGGGGAACTACAACAGTCTAGTTGAACTATTTATCAGGAAGAATATAATTTAGTAATAATAACTCTTAAGTGTGCACTTGAAATTCCTAGGCACTTTCGATAATATAAATATACGATCCATCATACACATTATGTTAATCGGTGAACGTTAAACCAACAACTGAAAATACTTAAGGAAAGATTTAATTGGTTACTAACATTTTTATAAAATGAAAATATTATGAAATGTTCCGGAAAATGAACATGAAATGTACCAAATGGAGCAGATCCACATGTGGATATTATTTACAGTTTTTGCGATGCCAAGACTCATGCATTTCCAATTTTCCTTTGTTTCTTTTTTGAAGTTTCAATACTTGGATGGGTCTTGATACATGCAAAAAACACTCTTTTAACCACCAAGACTGTATGGATAACAGCTTTCCTCCTTGGTGATTTCTTTAATTACTTCCATCATCTCATTAAAACTGATCTTCTCCTTCTATACATGTTGCTGCATATATATTCTCAGTGTCTACTTGGATTCAATAGACCCTAGTTTTTTACTTCTCTTCAATGCAGATTTTTGGTTTCTTTAACCTCGCCAATCGCCTAAATGATAACAGTGGGTTAAACTTTCGCTGCATATGCTTTGGTTCAAACCCGCCGCATAAACTATCAGTTAGCGTAATCTAAGAGCTAGTGTCAGAGTTTTTAACTTACATTCGTTGATTTACCGGACCGAAAATCCTCTTCTTATGTGTTGCCGTAAAACATTCTTTTTTTACATTGAATGCATAAAAAATACGCGCGCATCTGGGGTTCGAACCCGCGACGTCCAAGTCGGCGATCTAGTCATGTGCGCCAATGGGATGGCAGTGATTGTCCTCGTTTATGCTATTATAAATACAATTCCCTATTACGTGCAATTAAAGGCGTCATTCAAAGTCTATATTCCGCCAAAATCGTCTTGCATAATTATTTACCAAATGGTAAATTTATATGAATGTACTGAAATTCAGTACATTCATATAAATCAAATAAAGCAAGGTTCATTAATAATAAAACGGTTTGATTTTCCAAAATCTTCGACCACCCACCACCGCCGCGCCATCGTCGAAATTGCTGGCAGACGCTGGGAAATGTTATTACCATATACATAATTATCTTATATCTAAAAATCAACAATAATAAGACTGTTGTGAATGTGCCACTAGCTGCCCTACTATAATGCCAATCAGCCATCGAATCTAAAGTTTACGCAATGGTAGAAATAAACGGTTACTCTTCTCCTCTCCTTCGACAGGACGAAAAATTCCAAATATGGAACATAAATAAATGTTGAGGTCAAATCCGAAAAAAGAATACCTGAAAATTGTGAAGCAAAACCAAACGAGCAATCCGGCAAAAACAAACGTCTAACTATGATCATCGGGTTCAATATAAGGTTTGAGATTTTAAACGTGCCACGTTCCAGAAGATTTTCCCTTAGAATCTCTTAGGTCATATACCCAATTTTACGGTTAACTGTAAAATGTCCTAACAATTTGGGAGCTAACTTAGCAGAATAACCTTTAGTGGCATATTTTTACGCTTTCTAATTCGTGCAATAATGCCGTATCTACTTTTCTTGTTGTTGCGCTAACTATTGTTCTACGTCAATCAGGTTCGTCAAGTCAGTATCGAAGCTGTCTCTTCGAATACGAACTTCTTTCTCAAAAGTAGCACGGGAGGGATTAACACCAATGGTTTCGTGTTTTGAGATTTGAAGAACACAGGTTATCGAAGCAAAACGTACCAATGTTTATGATTGTTTTTACCGTAAATGGCTATTCCACATGATTCTCCCTCTCCGCAGGTTCGGTCTGTGAATTACAAAAAGGAGTATACCGAACCTTTACACGATAGCGTTCACAAGGTCTAAAGCAAAGTCCGTCTTCGTATTTGCACACCGTTGTCACAAATAAGAAATTACGGAGCTCTATAAACAAGAAATACATGATCTTAGATAGATATATTTAACAAGAGGTTTGGCATCCGCCGTCTTTACGGGAAAAAGATGAACAAATTTACTCATGAAGTCGCCAACAACTTACCAACTCGCATTGTGATGTGGTTTTCTTAAGACGTTATGTTAAAGGAGCAAGAACTGTAGACAATTCAGGAATAAATTTACGGTACCAACCGGAAGTCCTTAATAAACGACCAAAAGAATCAATAACACAACCTAAATATTTACGTTCTAAACGACAAAAGTAACATTCGTTTTTATAAGTTAACCCAGCAGCAATTAATTTATAAAAAACGGTATTTACCTAAAATTCCGAATTGGGAATCAAAGTCTTAGGATATGATGGCAACATCGTCCAAGTAAACTAAAAAGTTAGGTTACAATTAAGTTTTTAAATAGTGTCAATTATGCACAGGGGCATTAGTCAACCCAAAGGGCATGCAACGAAATTGAAAAAGACCACGACCAGGCTCAGTAAGAAGCTGTCTTAATTCAAGGGAACTAAGATATTTGGCATCTCGCAATTGGTCTAAGATTGTGAGCCTAAAAGAGTTTGTAGGGAATGGTGTTGCTCAGTAGTAAGACGAGAGTGTTCTAGAATGGCAACACTAGGATGCGTTGGCGTATACGAAGTAGTGCCAACAGTCATCACTAATATTTGGAGTAATACCCATCCTGTCCCAAAAATCTACTCCCAGACTTAAATTAGTTATTAAAGTAGGGAACCAAAAAACAGTACGATCCTTTAAGGTATTGGTATAATAATGTAACCAATAGAAGTCCCATCGGTACCGTGCTACCGTACAAGAAGTAATTTGTTCAATAAATTTAAAGTTAAGGTTTTGTAATTTAATGAAACGGTCTGGATTTATAAATGAGCGCGAAGCCAGAATCTGATAATAAGAACCACAAAAAAATTGGACATAAGGTCGCAAATCATTTTCTACATATTATAACAGAAAGTCTAATTTGAGTTTGGATAGAGATTTTAAAATGTTAGTAGTCTGGACCGAAGATGACTTAACGAGCGTTTTTCGGGCCGTTTCCCGAACAACAACCTCAATTCCCTACCGTAACGGTCTTTGAGCCACATTGCCAACAAGACAACTGCCTTATTGGTTCAGGGCAGTCAACTTGATGAAGGCCTAATTTTTGGCAATTGAAGCACGGAGTACTAGGAGCTTCCATCGCATCGCATGAATGAACGTGGTCGATTATTATTAAGAGTACAGGGTTTAGTTTACCGAAGTCGACCAAGACCAACTTTTTAAGAAGTACCTACCTACTTACTTGCCTACCAACGAAATTTAGACTAAACAATCGTAGCTTTTTAAATGATCTCAGTGCTGAGATCTAACACCTTCATTTGGTGGACACATTTCACGCATGTCATGTAAATAAATACAGCTAATATCTACCTATTTATTTATAATTTATACCGGTGAGTGTAGCTTCGAACATAATTTGACTGTATTTATTTTTTCAGATCAACCTCTAGTGGAAGTAGCATAAATTCACCAGGAGCCGGAGGTGGATTAAACGGAGGCGCGATGAACACTGGTTATCCAGTAATGGGCCAATTTGGCGGCGGTCAGTATTGTCCCGTTTCCGAAAATCTCGGATTAACACCTCATTACTCGTCCGGATGGTATCAAAGTTCGGCGGCGGATCCTAGATTTGCAAGTAAGTCGCGGAATTATGAACGTTTTGTCCCCTTTCTTTGAATATCGAGCATCTATACAAAAAGCAGATACGCCCGGAAGCGAAAATCCGATATTATACAACCCGTATTTCTAAGCTTCCCGTTTACATGTTCCCCAACTGCATCAGCGCGTCTCATCAATCATCTTCCTGTTTGCATACCAATATCCATGTAATATTATTTATACGTGTTACAGCATATTAGGGGGACGTTTGTAGACGTTAAACGATCGTAATACGATTAGGTATTGCCGCCATTAAATACCTACGTTCCGTATAGACTTCCGTTCGTTAAATGTCTACTGAGAAAAACTCCTCCAATTTAAATTAAAAGTAATGAAATTGATACGGCACTTTAAAAGCTTAGTTTGTATAGATAGATAAAGCGTGGGTGTCTTTAGTGTACATTTCACGAAATACAATACGGGTGGCGTGCGAACTATGCGGAAGGGGATATTATAGGATGTGTGAAACCGTAACCTAAACCTCTACTTCTGGCATTTTGTTATGTACCTACGTTTAGGGGATGAGATGAGAAGGTGGTTCTCTTGGTATTTTCGCTTAATCTACTCATATTTCACGAAATGCCTTCTAGCTATCATATACCCAATTTAATATAGGTATATACAAGAAGATATCTACCTATACCTACGTATTTGCATTCGAGATCTATAGGTAGGTGCGTTCATATTTCTATGCGCATAATAATAAGAGATAGAAAAAAGGGTAAATTATAGCCAAGTTTCGAAGATTTCCAAGTTGATTTCAAATATCATTTTAATATTAGACTTACCCTCATTTCATTTTTCGTGAAACCGTTAATTTCTCATTACCTAAAGTTAAGATGGCATTAGAGTTTAAAATAAAAACATTTAAAATAAAAACAAACATTTTGTACATTTTGTACAATTAGAAATTGAAAATTGAGCAATACCTTTTTTAAAACAATGTTTCCTGGTGCCGATGTTTTCCGTCGCAGACAAAATTGAATCGGTTTCCTCTGTGAAATGGATACTTCTTAGATTACCCTAGCTGGAATGTAGGTCTAGTTTGGATACGTCGGACGTCTTAAAACTGACGGTGTAACGGGCTAGTTACATTTACAGGGATTCGAAACCCCTATTGTAGAAAATAAATTTCATTCTCTACGGCACTGGCGAAAATTTTAATGTAACAGTTAATGTAAAGCAATATAATAAATACCTAACTCAATGACTACCTTCAATGACTCCTATCTTGCGGAAGGTTGGTTCGTTATCTCCACTAATCTGAAAATTAAAACCTGATGCTCTGGTTTAATCACTCTTAAGTAAATACGAATTGAATTGTTTTAATGTATTGTTGAAAATATTCTCGTTCCCACCCCCGTTTTTTTATTAGATAGATGTATTTCATGTAATTAATACAAAACAAAAAGTGCAATCACGCTCAAATCTAATTAATTACCTTTACCTTATCATCTTTATATTCGTAAATAATAATCAAACACCTAGCACAAAGTTCTATTCAAAATAAGTTTACACGCCCCTGGATGCTAAATAAAAATTTATCCCACACAAAAGAATAGTATTTATGAATTTGAAATTCTAATTTTACAAGAAATTACTAATACCTATCTTTAGTCTGGATGCGGTTATATCATTTATAAAAAATACGCCTTTTTTTACAATACAATCCGACTTTTGTATTAACAGGTAAAAATTTGGTTGGTCGTTGTCAGTGAATCTCGAACGACGGTTGACGATGACTTTGAATCCAGGGTAAAGCCGTACTTCAGGTTCCTTATACAATTTATTACTTCTAATTTGGTTCATTTACTGGAAATTACCAATTTTCCACAGTATGGAATGTCCAAAATTATCCTTATAACTTAGGGTTTTGGTAACCAGCAAAAGTACGAATTAATTGCCTTTAACTCTTTTACCGGTTGCTGTTTTATTTATAATGTCATTAGTACCTACCTCGTATAAATTAGGCGGATTTACCAAACTTGTTTTCAACGTAACTTGCCACTCCAAAAAATAACGCAACGGAAATGTTTTGCACCTTGAACCCCAACAATTAATTTAAACGCAAGGACAATTATCAAAATATGCACCGAAACGAAGAAAATATTTGCTCCCGTATTAATCTGATAACGCTGCGCAATATTCCCGGTACTTAATAGATATGGATAACGGAGACTACCCCTTTCATGCTTTGTCGCGACGATTTATAGATCCGGTAACATTGCAACGTTTCGACTATTATCTGCTTGAGCACTTGTTTTTTTCTCAACGCGCTTTAATTCTTGAATATAAGTTCTGATCTCTTTCCTTACGAAGCGGTACACCTATACAGTGTGTCCCAGATCGGGTGGGATTGCATGGGTAACTTTCTTATTATTAAAGATAGAGAATTGGTTAAATGGACAATGTTTTGCAGTTTTAGATGCTTAGTTAAAATTTCCTTGTGGAAATTCAAAATGTCGAATAGGTTCGACGTAAATTCAAAAAAACTAAAATTGGTCATTTCCTTTAATGTCTTATATCATCGAAAGTATAAGAGATATAAAAAAAAGTTTTATATAAAAGTTACTGTCTTTGATACGTTTAATTTAGAATTGATGTCAAAAAAAAATTCAAGATGGCCACTTTTGAGGAACATTTACCAACTTCCTAAAGTTAAATGGGCGCCATATTGGATTTTTAGATTACTTGATAGGTTTTTAAATTCTCTTTTCAACGAGCTATTATAACATAAGATTGAAAATAAGATACCAGTTATATTAACGGTTTTTGTATTTTAATCAAGTAGTCTATGACGAAAAAAAAACAAAACAAAATCTATTCGAGGCAACAAAACAATGAAAATAATTACACCAGATGTTTAAAATACTGGCCATTATTAGTGAAACACACTTCAAGACAGTTTAGTTTAGGCGTGTTGCCATTGATTATTATTATTATTGTAGTGGTAGCTACTTCCACTTTACTTTTATTTTTTAATTAAGTATTTACTTTTATAATATAATGTACTGTACATAATTCTTGAATTGTGACCTGAGCAGCCAGCTTGTTGGTAGATAGCATAAACCAACCCTTTCTTCGAAACATACGTTGTCGAGAAAAATCCTTAAAGGAAGTTTATTGGAGAATTTGTAAATAATGGTGAGCAGTTAAAGATCCATCGAAGATTACCGGTGCAATTACATGACTTCCCATTATGCCATAAAATACATTAATTTAAAAAAATATTACTTGATTTCGGCGTGAAACTACAACATGTAGGTTTTCCGGTGACGAGTAGTGTTCATTATGTCGATTTGAACACTCCGCAGTTAGAAAAATAAGATTCATCTGTCCACATACTCGAACTGGTAAAACTGTTAAGTTTCGATATTCTTGCGGCTAAACCACCTACAAAATGTGACCTGGGACAATGCATCAATGGTAATACATTGTGTAAAATAAAGCGAAGTGTCTTGAAATGTGTTTAACTTGATAATGGCATGATATTTTTTCGAGGGGATAGTTTGTAGTTATACCACCATTTGTAGGTATGTAAGTATGGATAATAAGATAGTCAATAAGTGATGTTATAAAAATCAAAATTTTTCTAGGCCTACTTAATATAAAATTTTGGAGAGAGTTTTAATGCCCAAACCCCCCTCTCATGAGTGCGCCCCTGATTTTTTAAACATCTGATGTAATTATTTTCATTGTTTTGTTGCTTCGAATAGATTTTGTTTTGTTTTTTTTCTTATTTTTCATCACCCAGAACCCTGAGTGCTACCTATTCCATGGGACATTCTATATACAGGGTGAGTTTTTTTCATTTTAAGCATTGGGATCTCGGAAACCATACCTTAAGACATACGGATTCGGTTAAATGAGGAAAGAGTTGTCGTTTTAAGAGCTTATTTCAGATATGCTATTGTTTTTTGAAAAAAAATCACAGTTCACTAGATATGAGCGAAAAACAGATTTAGTGATTTTTCATTTAATTGTTGTAGAATCGTTATTATTAGAAATATAACAAAATTTTTAAATGGTAGTCATAGTTGACTTTGACATTTTTAAAAAGGACAAATTTTTCTCTTTATAACGATATAATAAGTCTTGTACTTTAATAAATAAACGCGCTGCAGGAATTTTCGTATTATTGAGAGGTAAATAAACAGAGTTTGCCATGGAAAACAATATCTAGTGAGATAGGTACCTTTCATTTACGACGAAAATTGGACAGGCCAATGTTATCTTCATTTTCTACCAAATGAATTTCCAGATATGTTAGGATGGGTTAGATTTGGAAACACGACGTAATTTACGCTGGTTTCAACACAACGGTGCCCCACCGCACAACTATAACTCCAAGTTAAATATATAATAGACAGTAATTAACAAAAATGTTTCCCATGGCAAAATCTGTTTTTATTACTCTTAATAATACAAACGCAGTACTGTATCATGTTTATTTGTCAAAGTAAGTACAATGAACCTTATATCATTGTAAACAGAAAAAAATGCAATTTTTAAGAATGTCACAGCCAACTATGATTACCATTTAAAAAATTGTAAGTTTGCGTTATAACTCGAAAATTATAAAAGAAGAATAAATATTAATAAACGTATCTTATTAAGCGGAAAAAAATCTACAATTTTTGTTCTTTGCATATTTCTGTAGTTCTAATACTAACGATTCTACAACAGTTAAATGAAAAATCAGTAAATCTGTTTTTCGCTCATATCTAGTAAACTGTGGATTTTTAAAAAAAAACAAAAGCATATCTTGAATAAGCTCGTAAAACTACAACTCTTTCCTCATTTAACCGTATCTCTATGTCTTACGGTTTCCGAGATCCTAATGCTTAAAATGAAAAAAAACTCACCCTGTATAACTGTTGACTGTTGACTTGCGGATCGACACAATTCCTAATATCGACGGCATCCTAATCCTTGTTAACTCTTTTAGCCCGCAGAGGAGAACCCAAACGGAGTGATGTTGGGAGATCTTGGTGGTTATTCCTTATTGTACCCCATCTGCTACTCAATTTACCAACCTACGGGGAACCACTATGTAACGTATCGTCGCTCCACATCTTGCTGAAAATCAACCTTTCTTCATCTAGGATCATGGCTCCATTTTCATTACACTTGGCTTTTGTCATAAGAGTATTTATATACCTCCTTGCAATACCTATAGGTATATTTAGATGCGGGTACAATTTGCCTGTTAAATCCCTTTCCCATATAGGTAATCATTTTATTGCTCAAAGTAGCTGCACTTATGTCCATCCGTTCGGTTGAATATCATGGCAGATCATCCGCCTCGCAATTTGGTTCAACATTATTCCGAAGCTTATGTCTATTCTACTTTGAATGTTTGCTTGTATAAAGTACATGTACACAAACGCATTGTATCTAAGTATGGAAACGAATTACAATTATTAACGAGCGATAAAATAGTTATTTATGCATCATGGGCATTAAGGCGATATTTATGCCAAGGGCGAAAGAGCCCGAGGGCCTCCGGTCCAAGGGATTGTAAGTCGCCCGAGGGTTAAATATCGAGTAATGCCTGAGGTGCATACAAAATGTTATTTTTCATCGTTCCAAATAATGAATTTCCAATAGGTATACAAATGTAATGATTATTGTTTGACCAACATCAAAGCGCTTCATACGAATCAAGTAGCATCATTCTCTATTACATAATGTTTTATATATCTCATATGACATATATAGAATTGGCATATAATAGGCAAATAAAAAATAAAGCGAGTTTATGATTTTGGACTTTCTGGCCGTCAGTCCGTCTGTGGACACGATAGCTCACTAACGGTTTCGAATTTTCCAATTCTGTTTTTAGCAATAGGCGGACAATGCTCAAGGGACTAATTGATTAAATTTTGGTAAATATTCGTCAATTGGAAGTGAGTTTGTCGCTCGTTGTCTTGGTGCAGTTATTTCTATTTGTTTTATATGGTAAGTATAGGTTTATGCAACCATTATCATTATTCACTATTATTATACGTTACTAAGAACTAGCCAATAGAAACAAATGTAGGTTTCGTTGGTTTGCGACGCCAAATAAACTTTTGTTTCTAATGGATATTTCTTAATGATTTAAAATGATACCTACTGATGGCATAAACCCACAATGGCATTAATGTTTAGGAGACCATAGAAGAACTATCAATCCATATGTTGCTACTTGTCCATGTGCTAGTTTTCTTATTTCCGACGCGTTTTTCATGCAATCTTAACAGTAGACTTTAATTTATAACAAAAGAAAATGATAATAGCGCCTACCGTGAAACAAAAGAAAGGGTTGGTGTATCTTTAGTCCTAATAATTTTATATTCAAAGACTTATAGTTCTCATAACAGAAAAATGCCGTTAGCTCTATAAGAGCGGAGTCTATCCGTTAGGTGTGCTGGATCGGCGGATCTGTTCGAGACCAATCCCAAAATATCATACCCCTAATCTTATTTTTTAAAAGCTTTTCCTCCACTTACCGACACAAATGAACCGCGCGCGTGAATAGGGAGCTGCAGAACTTAATTCCTATAACAATAGACTTTAATATCGTTCAATACCTACCTGAATACCTCATTGTACTGCATTTCCCCTCTGCTTTCAGCTCAATTTCCTTTGATGGGGCGATGACACATTATAGCCAAACGTCTTCGCCTATAACGAAATGTATAATCAAATATTGATGTTTTTTCAAATTAATATCTTCCGCGTCGTGTAGGCACGGTATTTCTAATTAAGTTTAAATGATGTGAAACGGCCCCGAAAGTTATCCCGTAAATACATATACGGCGTACTATTTACCGAGAGTCGCCATATTGAACGACGTATAGAGAGCCGGCTACTGTATTGTCATTGGATTTCGAGTGTTCTGTAAACACACATAACTTAGTGTGTATTTACTTGCTGTCAGTTAGTTATTGCAACAGTCTGTGTACGTATATCTATTGGCACATTCTCTACTCACACCTACTTGCATATTTTTTTTCATTGTACCTATAATAGGTAGACACCTATTTATTTAAGACTGCAGTATAGTTATTGCGTTAGGTTAGCGATAGGTGGATATATTAGTTTATCTTGAATAAATCTTACATTAGATAAAGCACTCGCAGGAAAAGGTATACGCACTTAATCATTTAATGTCATCGTTCTTGAGTGACAAGGTAAATAAATAAAAATATGGACAAGTGTCTAGAATGCATTTAATGACTAATGAAATGGAAATAAATGTTTGCTAAGGCTTTCACTAATCTAACTGTAGAACTTTCTTTTGTCAATTTAATAAGATCGGTCGCGTAACTGCTATCGTCGTAATTTTCATACACATTTCCAAAACTACAAGACCCAAGGTCCATGGTGTTGCAGAGCATGCTGATGTTTTATATACTCGTATTATGTTTACTTATATATGCACAATATAGTTTATATGCAATAACTTTTCATGGTATTAGATACCATTGAAGTTATAAATTCAAGATTACCACAGAATTATCATCAGATGTTAATGATTTAAAAACCAGTTGCCAAATTCTTGACAGAACAGCTTCCTAGCTCAAGCCAAAAGCGCTTTTAGAAGAGTGTCTTCAAAAAATAATAAGTTTAAACAAAAACGTTTCTCACGAAAGTTATTATTTTTATTTTCCGATGTTGAATAAGAATATCGAGGCGACATTCGAGGTTTCTATTTGAAAAAATTAAGTTGCCCTACACTTTACCGGAACTGGTAGTCCAAAAGGACCAAAAGAAATGACCCTATAGGCCCTCGGCTACACTCCAATTCATCTCGTGTATCCACTTAAACCCCCATAAAACAAAATTTACCCGATAAATTAATAATTCTAATTAGATCGCTATAATTGGTATAATTTTTACATTCTTTACCTAAATACAAAATTCGCGTGGCATTTGCATCTTTTTTGTGTGCTCCTTTTGTAAAAAAAAAGATTCTACATTGACCGCGTGCCGTTGTATCCTTTTTTTTGCGCATTTCCACAAAAATAAAAATAAAAAATGCGCTATTGTGGACACTTTGTCCGTCTGTCCGTCCTTCCGCTCGTTCGTTGAGACGCTACTAGTTCTTTATCTTAAGAGCTATTGTTCTACTTTTTTCGCTATTTGGTTCGTTATGTGTCGAGCTTGCACCAAGAAAGGAATTTTTTCTGTGTTTATTTCAGATATAGTTGTTGTAAAAAAAACAAAAAAACGTTTTTTACATGTTCCATAATTTTACACTTTTGCGGTTTATTAATGATCCTAGAGATCGTTTATAATTTCGTATTGCTGTATGTCGTCTGTCTGTTGGTCTGTGCGCCTGTTCCTTTGTCTGTCTGTTCCTCAATCTGTCCGTGTGAACAATAACTTTGTTTAGAAATGTCCGATCGCTTTGACATCTCCGTTATGAACTGAATTGCAAGAAATTCAATATGGGCATAGCTTCAACCATATAATACGTAATGCCAAAAGTTGAGTCTAATCGATTCAAAAATCAAAATTCACAGTGCTCTTTTGTCTTTTCGCATCTCAACCATTTATAAACCCAATTACAAAGTTTTTTATTTATAAAAGTATTTAAATGAAATTTGATACATAGGCACTTGGAATAAAGGAAAATCAAACGCCAGTTTCAAAATTTGGTTTTGCGCATGCGCAGTGCCAACTTTTTTATTTATGGAAGCATTTAAGTGAAAATTGATACATAGGTGCTTGGAATAAATGAAAATATAACGTTAGTTTCAAAATTTAGGTTTGCGCATGCGCAGTTCCATCTTTCTTATTTAGAAAAGCATTGAAATGAAATTCTTCTTATAAACTGAAATTGAAGTAGCACGTCAAAAATGGATTGCACATGTGCAACGATATCTTTCATATTTGTATGGCCGGATTTTTACGATTTTAACAGAAGTTGTATCTTACAAATGGGAAATGAATGCAAGTGGACATGCGCTTTCTGTAAATCGTTTATATCTATGATTACTTTTTAACTTGTTTTTAATTGCTCATGGTTGTCTATTGAATTTAAATTTTATTTCATGTCACAAGGCAACATACAATTAATAATTGTAATTCCTAATTAGAATTGGTTTAGTCTCGCCGAAAAACAATATTTTAGTTTTTTAACTTTGACATCTTTCGAATAACTTAAAAAAATGTAGGTTGTTATATTTGAAAAAAAAGTTCGATGCCGTTGCGGCGCTCCAAATTTTATTTTCAAAAATCCGGCTCGTTATTTTTCGTTTCAGTATGTCTAATATACATTTCCAAAATTTGAACGAAATCCGTCGAGCCATTACCTGGGAAAATTGCCAACGTACGCACATACCTACATACAGACGGAAAAAATGTTATTATTTAGAAGTTGCTTAAAATGATCTAAAACGTTGACATTTGATGAAATTTTAACATGTCCAAAAAACGATGATCGCAACGCAATAGCCACCTAGCTTAAGCTAGGAAGCTAAAAATGAAAGATCCCTACAACAAATAGTATGACTGACTAATTCGAATTGTTTTTCATATGGCACATAGTAGCAAATGCTAATGTTAAAATGAAAAAATCAAATTGTGATAAACTTTTGGCCGCTACTGTATCTATGTAGTCCTACCGTTGATAGGATTCGTTATATCCAATGTTTAGGTAGGTATATTATTTAGGCTGTCAAAGAAATGAAAAGGCACACTAGCACTACCGAATTGAAAAACCAAACTTTGTTATAGGTAAGTAGGTAGGTAGGTAACATGTAGCGTTATTGATTGAATTAAATCGATTTATTGATTAGGTACCTATACTCAAAACTTTTTTTGCGCATTTTTTTGGATAGCGATTTTATGCATGATGGTATATTTTAATGAAAAGTCTCAACGAAAAGAATTGATTTCTACCAATCACCGTCAACCTCCCCTTATCGAGATCGGTTACGTGTACTTTACCTCATTAATCTTTAATCTTTAAATGTTCTAGCTATCATAGTATATAAACTATATCAGTGTCGTCAACTTACTATAACTAGTGCATCTATTAACAGAGCAATTTATACATATAAATAACATAAAAAAAGGTCAAGTTAAAATACAGTAAAACACTTAAGTAAAATAGACAAAATATCACAGAATATTAGAACACCAATCAGTTAGTAGGAACTCATCAAAAGTGTAAAAAGCGTTATTCTTAAGGTAGCTAATCACAGCATTTCTTAATTTACCTACTCATAGGCAGTGTTTTTAAATCCGTGAGTACTTTGTTATAAAACTTTATGCAATAATAATTGTTGCAATTTTTACTAGTATAGTAAGGCGTATCCGTTTTAAAGCAATCAGTCCAATTCTGTAACTTCAAATAACCTTAGCAACTTGCTAATAGTGAAGGTAATTGCTAGATAAGCAATATTTGTTAAAAGTGGTATTCTGTACTGACAAACCTAGCAATGTTGCCTAACATTTTAACAATTCAATTGCTTGACCCTAGCAATAGGTAAAGTGCTGTTGTTAAGTCTTAGCAAGTTCAAATATGGCAGGTGGATGGTTTAAATACGAATTTTTAAACGCTGTTGAAGATTCAATTCTTCCCATAATTCATATAGTTTTTAATATCGTTTGTTTGGAGCAGTTCTTTCATGAACTAACATGGCATTTTTAGCGCATTTTCCAAAGAAGTTGGGTGCGCTATTGCAGCCACTTTCTCTGACCGTCTGTCCGAGGCCTTAACTACTCCTACAGTTCAAGATATTTAGTTCGTTCTTTTTGCATTGGGTAGCGTATAACTCTGGCATCTGAGGCAAGCAAAATCTTGACGATTAAACGGCGGAATGTCAACTTCCCTTTTTATAGAGAAATTTTTTTGAAATTTTAAACATAGCTGTCTCTAATAAAGATAAGCATATCGCATATTGTAAACATCAGACGTGCGCATGCGCAAACTGCGCAACTGCCAAATTTCTTATTTCTTATTTATAGAGAAATTTTAATAACATATGCTTCTAGGAAAGATAATCGCATTGGGCATTGGAAAATGCGCTAGTTAATCGCCTTAGGGCGAAAACTTTTTTACTTGTTTTCTAAATTCTCCACAATTATGGAATGTTGCTCCTATGTTGTTCTAGCGCCACGCTGTTTGGTATCTGTATTTTCCATGGCGAGCAAATACAAATTACAAGTCGCACGTCACTTTTAAAGCACAACGCGCATAATCGGTTAAGCTTAAATCAAAAATAACCTAACCTTACAATTAAAAAGTTTAGACAGTTGTGAATTTAGGTGGTAAGAGTTCAGTAGGCCTAATGCGTCTAATTTTAGGCCCAGTGACAACACTCTGTCACTAAGTTCTGACTAGTTCGTAGCAATTTGACGAAGTGTAGGAATATTAGCAATATTGCTCAAGTTGGTAGTTAGAGAATGACAAATTTGTTATTATTGCTCATAATATTGCTAGAATTTTGTGTGAGCAATCTTGCTATAGTTAGCAATATTGCAAACTTGTTAGTTACAGAATTGGACTGGCATCACACAGTCTGGTAGAGTATTGATGGATATCACGTCCTGGTCTGGTAATTCATTCAAATGAGTTTCTTTACAGTGAATTATACAATTTAATATGTATACACAAGGGAGAGTTAAAATACCATATTCGATAAATTTACCTTTACAATAGCTTCTGTATCCCAAATTACTAATAATGCGCAATGCACGTCGTTGGATTGCAAAGACCCGTTTAATACCTGCCGAGTGACCCCATACAATTATAGCGTAACTCATAACCGAATGGAAGTAACCATAGTACGCTACGCATTAATGACAATATGTCTAGAGGCAATCATTTTTAAACTTCTTAAAACAAAACATGCTTTTGACAGTTTCGATGCAATTTTATTACAGTGATCATTCCAATTCAGTTTAGAGTCAATGTAAACACCCAGAAAGTTTATGTTTGCTGGGTTATTGAAATGGTTTATTTCTTTTAAACTAAAGGTAGGTATACATGTTTGCGATTTTTGTGAATTTAATGTGCAATTTATTATCATTTAGCCAATATTTAATACTATTAAGTGAACTGACTGTCATTAAAGTATATCAAAAAGAGCACAGGGCCAAGTACCGAACCTTGCGGCACTCCCGCATTAATTTCTTTAAAATTAGATTCGGAATCATTAAAATAAACATACTGTGTGCGATTACTTAGGTACGACTCTAATAATGCAACTGATTTGTCCACAAAATTATATTTTGACAGCTTCTGCAACAAGCAAGAGTGAGTTACACAATCAAAAGCCTTTGTTAGGTCTAAAAAATTGGCAACACACAACTCACTATTTTCAAAACTATCCAAAATGTAATCCGTAAACCTCAATATTGCACTACTTGTCGATTGTTTGTAACGAAAACCGAATTGGTTATTAGCAAATAGGTTATTTGTTTCAAAGTAATCCATTGTTTTTTTAATAATTTTTCAAAAATTTTTGAAAAAATGGGAGTAATTGACAAAGGTCGATAATTATTCAGCTCATCTCTATTTCCCTTCTTGTACAAAGGAATAACTTTTGATATCTTTAATGTGTCGGGGTAAATTGATTCCCGAATGCACGCATTTATTACTTTAGTTAGTGGAATTAAAATTACATTAAGCACAGATTTAATAATGTCTGCAGTTAAGCCAAAGGGATCTTTACTATTACTATTATTGATGCTATTGACACTATCTCGCACATCATTGTAAGATACTTCACAAAAATTAAAATATGTAGAATTATTTATATGATAACTACTTATTAAAGTAGAACATCAGATTATTTTTCTCATTAGGAAGTGATGATCTTATATATTCTCGCAATGTATAAGGTATATAATTATACAGGGTGTTCTTAAATGTGATGTAAATAGGGAAGGGGCTAATTCTTGGTTTATTTTATGACTAAAAGTTTATACAAACATAGTTCCGCAAACGTTTCGTTACTGATGTAGGTACTTCACTGTACGCTGCAAGCTGCAAGTTATATATAAATTAAACCTTTAATTTGTAAAAATACGCACACATAAGACAGCTAGGTACAATTTCAAATGCGAACTGTCAAGGCTAATAAAAACAAGAGATTTTCCAAATAAATTAATAAAGTCAGGCCCATTTTAAAATTTTACTTTCATTTAGCTAACTACCGAAAATGTTATTTCTTTTTCTCGACAACTGTCGCAAATAGGTACGAAAAAATTACAAGAGACCAAAAAGTTTCAAAAGAAAGTATAAAATCAAATTCTTATTTTACAATCTACCAGTGGTGCACCGAAAAAAATGTTTCAAATAACCCACTCATGGGTGTTATTTGCCGCACGTAACACAACTGATGTAACTGATGATGACCAACGGGCAAATATAGACCATAGCACCTATCAATGAGCGAAAACCCGAAGTCTCTATGAGTCTAGGTGGACCAGGGGTTCGAGATCTCGATGGAACAGACAGACAGACGGCGGAAAATCAAGCACTGCACTGCATGAGCATTGAGCGTTACCTCAACTTTTCGTGGTGTTACGCTAAAAAATTATCAAAGTCCTCGTTTGAGATCGAAGGGACTTCAGCGCATTTTTGTGTGGCAGATCAGTATTCTATTAACCACTTTCGACTCAACCATCAATAACAGATCTTGTCAAAGGCTACTACATTCACTAACCGCTTCCCACTTTCCGCGTGCACCCGCAATTCGCTTTTAAAGTTTTCCACCATCAGGAAGATCGTGTCGGGGGCTACCACATTTCCTTTGACGGTACCCCCTTCCGACGTCCCGTTCACCCGCAATTCGCGTTTGAAGATTTGACTCCACCATCAGTAAGATCGTGTCGGGGGCTACCACATTCCCTTTGACGGTACCCACTTCCGACGTTCCCGTTCACCCGCAATTCGCGTTTGAAGATTTGACTCCACCATCAGGAAGATCGTGTCGGGGGCTACCACATTCCCTTTGACGGTACCCCCTTCCGACGTCCCGTTCACCCGCAATTCGCGTTTGAAGATTTGACTCCACCATCAGCTGATCGTGTCGGGGACTACCACATTCTCTTTGACGGTACCCACTTCCGACGTCCCGTTCAGCCGCAATTCGCGATTGAAGATTTGACTCCACTATCAGGAAGATCGTGTTGGGGGCTACCACATTCCCTTTGGCGTCGCGGTTGAAGATTTGACTACACCATCAGTAAGATCGTGTCGCGGGCTACCACATTCCCTTTGACGGTACCCGCTTCCGACGTCCCGTTCACTCGCAATTCACTTCTATTGGCGGCACGAGAAAGAGAGACAGCGATTCGATATTTACGAAACGTTAAACCGCGTGAGTTCGCAACGGAAGGTAAAAGGCGCCCGAAGTTGACTACTTCTCGAAAACGCGCGCGCGCGCCTCGCAAAAGGTCGTTAATTTCGCCCCTAGGACAAAAAACAAAATTCCGCCACGCAGGAGTTGTGCGCGTTTACAACATCTTTCCGACGACACCAATTTGAAAAGAATCGGACCAAAACTGTAGTAGAAGATAGGAAAAAAGTGAAAAACCTTCACGTTAGTATACTACGCTCGAGGATGACGCCCAGATGTCGCCAACCCCACATCGTGTAGCCATGTCCCTAAGGTTGACAAATTTCACGGCCCCGTAGATACACGTACACCCGTTGCCTTTCTACAAGAGTTCTTCTACGCGCCCACATTTGCTGCCAGCCAGCCAGCCAGCCAGCCGGCCAGCCAGCCAGCCAGCCAGCCAAAGTGAGATTAAAAGCTACTTTTTACAAATAAATTTGCAAAAATGCGCTAAAAACAATTACCTACTTACATAGGTATAACTACTAATTTTCAAATTTCCCCTAAAGTAAACATGATTAATCACTACCTACCTACTGATGGAAAATCGATATATTTAAAAAGTTCAAATATTTTAGTATCAAAGAGAGCCATCGACAAAAGTTTCAAATAAAATTTCCCAGATTCGATGGGATAAATTCAATGGACGTAGACAACAATTTTCCAAAATGGCGATTTTCGAGCTATTGACTTCCTTATTTTAAATGAACGCCATATTGGATTTTTACTCAGTTTGATACAGTTTTTAGCGCATTTTTGCAAAAATTTTTTTTGTAAAAAGTAGCTTTTAATCTCACTTTGGCTGGCTGGCTGGCTGGCTGGCTGGCAGCAAATGTGGGCGCGTAGAAGAACTCTTGTAGAAAGCCAACGGGTGTACGTGTATCTACAGGGCCGTGAAATTTGTCAACCTTAGGGACATGGCTACATGATGTGGGGTTGGCGACATCTGGGCGTCATCCTCGAGCGTAGTATATGAACGTGAAGGTTTTTCAGTTTTTTCCTATCTTCTACTACAGTTTTGGTCCGATTCTTTTGAAATTGGTGTCGTCGGAAAGATGTTGTAAACGCGCACAACTCCTGCGTGGCGGAATTTTGTTTTTTGTCATAGGGGCGAAATTAACGACCTTTTGCGAGGCGCGCGCGCGCGTCTTCGAGAAGTAGACAGGCGCCTTTTACCTTCCGTTGCGAACTCACGCGGTTTAACGTTTCGTGAATCTCGAATCGCTGTCTCTCTTTCTCGTGTCGCCAATAGAAGTGAATTTCGAGTGAACGGGACGTCGGAAGTGGGTACCGTAAAAGAGAATGTGGTAGCCCGCGACACGATATCACTGATGGTGGAGTCAAATCTTCAAACGCGAATTGCGGGTGAACGGGACGTCGGAAGGGGGTACCGTCAACGGGAATGTGGTAGCCCCCGACACGATCTTCCTGATGGTGGAGTCAAATCTTCAAACGCGAATTGCGGGTGAACGGGACGTCGGAAGGGGGTACCGTCAAATGAAATGTGGTAGCCCCCGACACGATTTTCCTGATGGTGGAGTCAAATCTTCAAACGCGAATTGCTGGTGAACGGGACGTCGGAAGGAGGTACCGTCAAAGGGAATGTGGTAGCCCCCGACACGATCTTCCTGATGGTGGAGTAAAATCTTCAAACGCGAATTGCGGGTGAACGGGACGTCGGAAGTGGGTACCGTAAAAGGGAATGTGGTAGCCCGCGACACGATCTCACTGATGGTGGAGTGAAATCTTCAATCGCGAATTGCGGGTGAACGGGACGTCGGAAGGGGGTACCGTCAAAGGAAATGTGGTAGCCCCCGACACGATCTTCCTGATGGTGGAGTCAAATATTCAAACGCGAATTGCGGGTGAACCGAACGTCGGAAGTGGGTACCGTCAAAGGGAATGTGGTAGCCCCCGACACGATCTTCCTGATGGTGGAGTCGAATCTTCAAACACGAATTGCGGGTAAACGGGACGTCGGAAGGGGGTACCGTCAAAGGGAATGTGGTAGCCCCCGACACGATCTTACTGATGGTGGAGTCAAATCTTTAAAAGCGAATTGCGGGTGCACGAGGAAAATGGGAAGCGGTTAGTGAATGTAGTAGCCTTCGACAAGATCTGTTATTGATGGTTGAGTCGAAAGTGGCTAATAGAATACTGATCTGCCACACAAAAATGCGCTGAAGTCCCTTCGATCTCAAACGAGGACTTTGATAATTTTTTTTTCTCTTTCCAACCATGTACTTATAACAAAAGTGATCATTGAATCATTCAAATAATAAACATGGGTAAAATTACAATTTTCATTTTTTCTTCAGAGTTGGCCATGGACATGGACACAATTAAAAAAATAAAAAATTTGATGTGGCCAGTACAGATGCCACTCTCATTAATTAGGTAGGTACATTTAAAAACACTTACCGATATAACGTAATTTACTCGGTAATTTAGGTTTAATGATTTTCACAATCTCGATTTTGACAAAATGTAAACTTTCTAATTAGAACATAAGTATGTAGGTACTAAATTTTGTTCAATTCGATGCAATAGTTTAGCCATAATATGGGAAAAACGTAAAAAATAGGCAGTTTTTTGTTACTTTGACACATTTGCGCATAATACGCCATTCTGCTCAAAAGCTTTTCAGCTTTCCCTTTTATTTGGTTCTAAACGGTTCAGGCGTTTAGCTGGTACTGGGAGTATATATAGATAGACAGACAGATCGACAAACGGACTGACAGGTAGGCCGACCCACATCATTAAGATTTTGTTTTATTCGGATTACTGGTGCTCCAAAACGTGTATTTCCGAAAAAAAATTGCGGGGTCATTCGCTACCCCAATGCAATACCTCCCTGTACAGGCGATTAGTAGTTTAAATCTGAAAATTTGTATACCAACATTTTTTTTTCCACATTTGAAAGTTCAAAAAAATAAACCGTTTCATTAAAAAAAATGAACTTTTTAAGGTTCAAAGTTACCTACCTATTAAACTTGACCATTAATTTTAAAACACCCTGCAGAAGGGCGATCAAAATTTAAATCAGTCGCATGTAGCATCTCGTCAGTATGGTTGCGACTTTAACAGACATTTTTGAAATTCAAGTCAACAGAGCAATGGGTACTACAGGGCGCTAAAGAAAAGCAGTCAAACGTCAAGAATTTTGAAAAATCTTGAATAACTTGAAAACTTTTGATGCTGGGTATAGGGAAATGTGGTATCAAATGACGTAGATTTCCATGTGGATTTCGAAAATGCAATAAAATATAGGGTGCTCTATTTAAAATAAGAAAGTTGCTATCCACTTCCGGAAGTGAAACGATCACGACAATATTTTCCTTCGATAGAGCATAAAAACTATGTTAGGTACCTATGCAAATTTGCAGATTTAAATTATTAATGGGAGTCTGAATACTTTTAGGTAACGGTTTGCGTGAAACAGCCTGTATATAGTAGGACAAACGCGTTCGTAAAATGGTGTGCCCCTTTCTTATGCAGATATCTACACGTGTTAACATGCGCCATCGCCAGAATCTACTTTATGAGACTATATCTAATAATTATCTAGGTAAGTACATAGGTACAATATTTCTTTATCAACCTTGCAAGTAGGTATCTATTTTTATACACATCCTAAATTGTTATGGCGGATTTACCGAATAGTTTTAATAAACTTCTGTTTGATTTTTTAGCTTGATGAGGTTTCATGCTTTTTATTTAAAAACGAGCGGGTATTAAATCAATCAGACCGCAATTCATTAGGTAGGTACCTAAGTATATATTAAAGACGAAGCTACATTTTTGCACGCCTGATGCGAGATAATCTTATTGATTTATATTTGAGATACTCAGCACATATCGATTTTACAAAAGAATGCGTTTCTAAAATAAATATTTATTTTGAATACGTCCCCGTGTCCATTTCGTAAATAGAGGCACAAAAGTAGGGTGGGCTAGAATAAATATCGAGTAAAGCTTCAGCATTCGAAGTGAATTTATTCGTTAGCAGCTGCCGCAGCTTTTTAAAAATAAATGACAATCTCCTTCATTTCTCATTAATTCCCATTGGCATATAAAGAAATTAGAGAAATCGTTCCTTTATGATTTTATTCATACATCGATTCTCTGCCGTAGTAGATTAGCGTAAAAAATCCTGTGATTATTGCTATGACACCCCTTGTGTGGACATCACTTAACACAACATGTTATAGGTGATGTACCTAAGGTATAAGTAGTTTTTGTATCAAACACACCAAATGAAGTAGCCAGCCATTCCTTATTTACCTAATGGTAGGTAGGTATACTATTAACACATTGGGTGATCAAAATGTTCAACCTGATAACTTTATTTTTAATGAAGCACCCTGTATATTTTTAATGTTTTGAAAAATTTCGAGCAACGGGTTAGTAAATTGATTGTACTTTAAATTCATTATTAAGGGAGTTTTAGGTCATAAAGCAGATGCATATATACCGGGTGAATACTTTAAAACCGAACATAGGCAATTAACATGGGAAAAACGTTTTTTTGCAGATCGTTGCTCCCCATGCTAACTTAGAGGGTTTATAATGACACCAATCAAAAGAAGATTTTTTTTCTCATCTAAATTATAATGATGTACGAATTAGTTTATTTTCAGGTGTATTTCTCATTATTTTATCAAAAATTCGGCAATACATCCAATTAGCAAAATCATGTTAAGCCATGGAAATTTCCTAAAGAATTGAAATAGGTTTTCACCACAGACGGAATGGGCGACGCTCATTAAAATCATAAAATGCACGGAAAACAAATACCTATCGCGAGTATAAATATTTCCGCTGTTAACGTTGTTTATTATAAATACTTTCTCTTCAGTGAATCGCATTTTAGAAAAAAATTAATGCCAGTTGTCATAAATTGATATTCATTTTGACGTTTGAATCTGCTTTTTGTCTACTAGTCATGGCTTAACATGATTTTGGCAAGTGGATTTATTGCCGAATTTTTGATAAAATAATGAGCAATACATCTGAAAATGAACTAATTCGTACGTATATCATTAGACGAGCAAAACATGGGGAGCAACCATATCTACAAAAAAAATTTTCCCATGTTAATTGCCTATATGTTCGGTTTGGGAATATCCACCCGGTATACCACTTTGATAAACACATCTTATATAATGTAATATAACAATAACGGCGCCATTGTGGTGCATTGAAATGCAAAGTTGGCTATTAAGTGATAATATGGGCACCTGGGCATGTAGGTATCGCCGGTAATGGAGAGGCCGACGAATTCGCACGAAACGGAAGCAACTTAACAAATGTATAGATATGATACCCGTTCTATCTGAAGATTTTAAATATAGGATAAAGATTAATATCAATGACTTGTGCCAAACGAAATGGCATTCTGAAAATACCCAACTGAGGCACATTAAACCGTCTATTAAGCCATGGAAACCTAGATTACTTACAAGGCGACAATCTACAGCGCTAACGAGGGCAAGAACAGGCCATACTAACCTTACCCATCTCCATCTTCTAGGGAAGGTATAGGAGTAAATGAGTATGCGTGCGATGCGGAGTGAATGTGTCGATGTATCATATATTGATTGATGAGTGCCGCCAGACCGAAAGCCTGAGAAGAGAGCTAAATCTACCTAATAACCTTAAAAGTATATTTGAAGATACAACTGATGCTGTCAATAGATTACTGTTATTTCTAAGTAGAACTGGTATTTTAAGGAAACTATAATTACTACAGAGAACACTTATTAAATAATAGCTAATAGCCAAAGCAGCTGATGCTAAATAAATAAAAAAAAAGAAATAATAAAGCATTAAATAGCAACATTATCAACGTTAGCAAACACGCGGACACTCACCTATGGATTTTTAATTAGTAGTAGTTGGAAATATGTATAGAGTATAGAGCACTAGACGTAAAACTAATGCAATCCCAATTATTGAGTTTGAATGCACCGAAGAGTCCCAACAGCACGTCTCGAAACATGACATAAAATGAAAGATACGACGTCGGATACGACTATGGTCAAATTAGGGAAAAGATACACAATATTTGAAGAGTTATCATGCTTTCAACAAATCCAGAAAATTCCGCTCACTTCCGAAGATATGCCAGAATAACAGAAATTTGCCGATTTCGTTTTTATTTGTTTCTGATTGTTTCTGTGATTCTGTGATTGAACAGATACAAGAAAATAAGAAACACTTTCTCATTTTCACTTTTTGAGCTCTTCAAAACAGCGTTGACAGATTTTCAATACAACGTTTCGTTTCGGAGAAATCATCAACTTTATTTTTTTATCTGGGCACTTAAAAAAGTACCTACATACCGCAAGTAGCATTTTTTATTACGAATAGGTACAGCGATGTACGCGGATTAAGAATAACAAAAAGTTTGTAACTCTCTTGGTTTCAACAAGATGGTGCACCCTCGCACAACGCCCTAATCGTGTCAGAATACCTATCGGGCAAATGTTCTAGAAAATGGAAAATTTATCCGATAAGTATTCTCGCGCGATTAGGGCCTTGTGCGCAATGAAAAAGTGTTTCTTATTTTTTTGTATTTGTTCAAATAACATTAGAAATGGCCTTCAATGAGAGAGATAGACGTATCGGACATGTTCTCGTAATTCATTTTTAATGTCACCTTTGAACGTGAGTTGATGCCAAACTAATTAACATTAGCCTAAAATTTCCAGGGCCTTCCCTGAATCAAAATTTCGTTGACAACACCTTAGTTAGAATATGCATAGGGTTGATATACAAAAAAATGAAGACATTCGTGATTCAATATTTAGAAAAGTTATGAACTCTAGCATGCCGTGTGCTGTCAGGGTGCGCGAGTCTGTTATGTTACACGGTGAGATGGTATCGCGCAAAATTAAATCTCTCTGTAAAGGAAACATAGAACAGTTACGCCGGAAGTGATTCCGGAAGCTTCAAAATGCGATAAGATAAATCGTAATTTCACAAATACAAATAAATTTGACAAATTTTTCGTATCTCGCCAAATAAAAGAGATATTGAGGTGACCCTCTTATCTCGAACACATCACTGTTTATATCATATTATCTACTACCGGGCGATTCATTAGAAGTGATGATCGCTTGAATTTCGCGCGTAAGGTTTTAGTACTTTTTGCATTATTAAATTGACGGTTTGAATTTAGTTAGTAATTTTTTTCTGTCAAGACATGTCATTTAAGAAACCAGTGTCGCCGTTAATTGTTGTGTGCCATTTGCGGTTTATTACTTTTTCCATTTTGAACAATTTTTAGAGTTGATGCACTAAAATATGTAAGAAACGTGACTGTGTCTAGTGTTAGTTTATAATTTGTGGTAAAACAAAAGCAGTATTTGTAGATTATAATAATAAGTAAACGATTTTTTGAAAGCATGATGATAGGTACACCACTGCAATTAAATAAATTGTCCTTAAAATTGTTATGCCCCCCCCCCGTGGCGCCATCTCGGCACCGCCTATAGATACGGCCCTGGGTACAGAGCCTCTATTAAAGCAGTAGGAATGTTTGAAGGCCCATTTCGGACTTAAACCGTAGGAGATAGAAAGGCGCTAAAATTTGGCAAAGTTAGATATGCAGAATTTTATGCTGATTAATTTTCCGAAGTTATGGGCAAAAAAACCGGAAAAAGTCTTTTTAAAAAATATACCCCCGTATGTTGATTTAGGTATTTGCAACGATACCTATCAAAAAGAATTTTTTCTCAGCTTTCTGATGATGCTAAAATAAAATTTTTATCACTTGTGGGTTTCGAGTAAATCACATATCATCTTTCTTATTTCTTATATAGACGCCAAATTGGATTTTTATGTCACTCGATAGGTACCTATACACAAAAAAATTACGAAAACGCGCTAAGAAATATTGTAGGTAGGTACTTACCTAAACTTCAAATTCAAGATGGATTCCCAAATGAATTACTCAGTGTGTGGTATCACTAGTTTTGTATTTTTTTTCTCTATCAAGTGACGTAGAAGTCCATAAGAAATAGGAAAGTTGATGTGATTTACTCAAAATCTACAAATTTTACTTTAGCACCATTAGAAAGCTTGGAAAAATCACTGGGCACATTGCTAAATGCCATTACCTACTTCTGTCATCACTGACAGATTGACATTAATCAGCAAAAGTTCCTTGTGAAATTTGAAATTTGATATTATATACCTATACACCATTTCGTGTCAAATTTAATACTAAACTATACAGGGTCATTCTTGACGAGCGTCAGTTAGAAAGATATGGAAAACCTTTGAAAATTAAGCTGAACTGATAAGTCCTTTAAAGGTTTTGGCACATGATGAATGAACTAAAATATTTTCAAAATGGCGCCACTTCCGGAAATACCGGAAGTAGCCATCAACTTTGTTATTTTAAATAGGGACCCCCTATTTTTTCTACATTTTCGGATTCTACGTCGAATTTGGAGTACAACGATAATATTAAATTCACAAAATCTTGTAACCCAAACGAGCCATTATTGACCAGAAGTATAAGTTCAAACAGCGAAAAATTTGACGTTTAAACATTATCATAATAAAAACAAAAGAAAAACATCAAGCGACTTAATTTTTTTATCAATTTTCCACAAGAAGCAACTAAAACATGGAATATCTCGGAAACCGTTTGAAGCAGCTTTTGACATTTTGCATCAAATTAAAGGTCTGGGAAAAAGGAAAACAAGGGTGAAGAACAAAATGGGGGGTGCCATTTGAAAAAATGGAGTTACGGATGTTTAAAAGTTTAAAAGTTGAGAGCTTTGAAAAAGTGACGTAGTCTCACTTTTTTAGACGGTTACGCATACCATAAGAAAATTTGATCTTTCCTTAATAAAGCATTGAAAACTGTTTTGCAATATCTCTCACCGTTTTCGAATAATAAATTTTTAAAGTTACCCCTGCAAATTCAATTTTTGACACAAAAACTTGAATATCGGCGAAGCCCTTGGAGCAAAGAGGTCAACTATGGGGTATCGTTGTACTCCAAATTCGACGTAGAATCCGAAAATGTAGAAAAAATAGGGGGTCCCTATTTAAAATAACAAAGTTGATGGCTACTTCCGGTATTTCCGGAAGTGGCGCCATTTTGAAAATATTTTAGTTCAATTCATCATGTGCCAAAACCTTTAAAGGACTTATCAGTTCAGCTTAATTTTCAAAGGTTTTCCATATCGTTCTAACTGACGCTCGTCAAGAATGACCCTGTAGGTATAGGTATGTATAGAAATGTTCAGGAAACTATTTGCATTGCTTTCTTTTAAGCATCTATATCTTTCTCATGAAACACTGTCACATTACTGCAGGCTCATACAAATGAACATGTATAATAATTACCTACCTACCTACTACCTTAGGTACCTACTTATTAGCCTAGAAATTGGTAAACAGCTTCTAATGTATTAAGAGGACTGTTCGTAACGATGCATTTATACTTAATTAAATAGATGGCGGCCAACAAAAAATGAAATTTTCACTCTAAGCTAGCTAGGCGTTTACTTACAATTACATTAATAAGTCGCATGCGACACATATTGATCGCATTTCGGGTTGCAACCTTTGTGAAAAAAAGACGCGCTAGTAGAGTACCTAATTGGTGGTAATGCTCGCATAAAAATATTAAATGTCTATTTAGGAAAAATACAATTTGGTAACAAATTATTTCATTTTATTACAGTATCACGTCTGATGGGCAGTACAGCGGCGTCAGCGAACATGGGGCATGGCCTAAACACGGGCATGCCAGGGTTGGGAGCGTGCGCCATGCCTGACTCCAAACCTATGCAGTTTCCCCTTGCACAGCGCCGGAAAAGGCGGGTCCTCTTTACACAAGCACAGGTAGTCTAAACTTATACAATACAATACAATATCCCCACCTTTTAGTCAATAAATACCTTATTGTAGAATCCCAGTAATAAAAATTTACGGTAATCGGTTAACAGTAATCGTTTACGTTTGCCGTCGCTTTGCGAGCGTCGGCGTCGCTGATTTATGTGAAGAATAAACTGCAGGCTAGTATTTCATTCCAATTTAAAATGTAGTGATTATAAGTGTGTCGTGCGGAAACTGGAAATTCTACATGTCGTGGTTAGTAATTTTGAATCTACTTACTTATATCCATAGCTAATTACATTTTGAAAATTGTGCCAAACTATAGGTATTTTGAATGACGTCATGTCTCAACAACGTTGCCGATTCTCCAATTTGAACAAAATTTATAACTTACATTTTACTTTAGTGCTTTGTTTGATTCTAAGATTTCTTTTGTTAACATTAGGTATAGATTTTATATAGGTAGCGCACTTTTGATTTTTTATCAAATCCGATTGTAGACAATTTGAGTGACTAGGATTTCTTTGAGATGTTTCATTACCTATATCCTTGAATTTTACCTACTTTATCTATAAATAGGTGTCTCAGTTGTATAGTGAGGTAGGTATATTCCAATTATACATACTACTCGAATGACTGTTTTGACTGTATACCTATACCTACGAGTAGGTACCTGTATACGTAGGTATATCGAAATTAATAGAACACTTCCATCGTTGCTTTTGCATGCATTTTAAATAAGCTTAATCTAAATTCAACTTCAAATTTTTTCCACATTTTGTTGTGGCACACCCTATACATAGTACCTAACCATTCATGTTTACCTATGAACCAATCGCTTACGTCCCATCCCCATCAGAACATATCTTTGTAAAATGTGGACCCTCAAAAATTTGTGGGGTATAGAAGTTAATCCATGGTTTGAGGTACACTCTATACGGGGTGAGATCATGATTAAGTAAATAGCAAAGTAACATAAGGTATCCGCCTAAACGGAGATTTTATACGGAAAAGTTACAGCAATTGTATAAACGCACCTATAGTTATAAGCAATAGGTAGGTGTCTACCTATACCAAGTTTAGACTGTGCAATGGATTATTGCACCAAAAAAGCATACGTTTTTGAAAATACCATAGATAGATATACATAAAGATTTTCGAGTCTATAGCGATATCGTACTCAAAGTAGTTGGGAGAAGATCCCCATTTTATAGCGTTTCTTTATTTACAATGACCAAAACTAATCAATATTGTAGTTTTCACGGCTGTAAAAATTTCATTTACAGTTGGTGCAATTATACCTTAAAGAGCAAGGATAGTTTAAAAAGTCACATTTTATCACACATATCAAACGTCACCAATGCAATTATACAACCAGCAATAAGGATAATTTTGAGGTATCATCATCTAACGCATAACATTTTCAAAATATTTAATTGTGAACAGTACAATTACACAACAAAAAATAGGAGATATATTACGTCATTATTTGACACCTCTACTTTGAATAACTTTCTATGACTTCTATCAGTGTAGGTAATTACGCTACAATTAATAGCGTTCGCGTCACCTATTAACACACAACCTTCTCAATAATTTAATTTGTGATCAGTGTAATTAGGTAGGTTACTCACGGTAATGATGAGCGCAACTTAAAGCAGCATAATATCTTAAAACGTGCCGCATTCAAGCATGTATCTTTATGTGATCTTTGTTTGTAATTAGAAATTAAGTTAGGTATTCGCGATTTTATCACGCATTTTACTTTGTGTAAAAATAAAATATCCGATTAAAAATCAAGTTCTTGTGTATTTACCCCCGATGGATCTGTCAAATGCAGGTAATACGCATCGTCCGCTTTATTTATGATGCAAACGTTATAAATGAAAATTCGTCTCTCTCTTTGAATGCGCGTATTTACCCCCCCCCCCCCCGAAAAGCGCGCTCTACTTTTTTATATTTTAAATTAACAAATGAAAATTACCTATTCGCTGTAAAGTTTGATTGCATTTTTTTTTAAATTTTATTTTATTTAGAAGTCGTTTTTTAACTTCGAGTAGGTACATACCGTCCTATTTATTAAGAAGTACACCCTTTGATTAAGCTCTATACAATTTAAATAGGCGTTTATTGAAAAGTAACGCTAGATACATCGCTCTGATTTGTTCTTGGATGTCGCATACGAAGTCCCTTATGTGTGTGTCAGTGTGTCTGGCGCCTTCGCGCACCACCTAGTATAATAAAACTCTATAGGTAAACGAACACATTGCAAATTTTTGCCTAAAAAATTAATCAAGACTACGGTTAATTAAAATTAATGTAATTCATATTTCTGTCTGAGTCACACATGGATTGAGCGCATGCGCCCTCTTTTACATCGATGCGTACACCTGAGCAACTGTTACAATGCGTCCTTCTATTTCACACGGAACGGTACGGTTGTCGCAGTTATTATAACTAATGCGCGCGAGAGAAACACATATTAGTGTGAAAGAAAAGGGCGCAGCGTAGCAGCTGGTTGTGGTGAAGGCATCGAATGTAAGTGCTGGTGGTACTTGTGAATGCTGAAACAAAATTTAAATGCACAGCAATTTCTCTAAGCCGAAAAGAAAGCAACAAAACGCAAATTAGCGGTGCCTACGAAAGAGAAAATGCAGGAAAGCGAAACAATATCTCCCTCTTATAATTCATGAAACAGAAAGTAACAAAAAGCACTTTATTGGCCGGATTGAAATTTCTAAAGTCGGTGGTTAGGTTGCTTATTGCTAAATGGAGTTCCTCAGGTCGAGATAAAGGTAGCTGAAACTAATTGCCGCAGGTTTTTTTGCATATAAGGGGGTGGACCCTTATTTCTTGAAATAACATTTTGACTTTCTAAGTGAACTCGAAAATTCCTTATAGCAAAATAATGAACTGACCAACGGCTAGCTCTATATGAAATAATTTTTTAGTATCTGGTAACACTTTTTTCATTTAATTTCTGATTTTCTGGTTAATAGACAATAAATATTCCAACGTGATATTAACATAAATATATTGATATCATCCACGTCACTTACAATTTTGTCCTTATTCTTATCTGGATTAATTTTTTACCCATAACTTTTTGTCAAACTGCTTGTTCGTTATGGCCACGTTTTTCTCTTACATACTTCTAATTTTTTATAATGAATAAATCAATACTACTCTTAAATTTGCCTATTAAAAGCGCCTATTTTAAATTAATAAAATAACGGAGTTTCGATGGAAACTACTGGAACAGAATTACATCCCAGTTAATAGATCCATTGCGCATAATTACTATTTCACATCAATAAAAAAATTTCTCTTATTATTTTAAACGGATCCAAACAAAATAATTTAATTTGTACAATAAGACATTGAAAATGAGCAATACCTATCTTAAAAAACAATTGTTCCTGAAGTCTGCGATTTCCTTTGCATACAAAATTGAATCCGTTTCCTATGTGAAATGGATACTTCCTAGATTACCCTAGCTCGAATGGAATGTGGGTCTAATGTGGAGGAGGAATACTTACTGCGACATCTCTTCTCCAGCAATCCCGAACCAATTACAAATACAAAGATCTATACAGAAACTATACAAGACAGAAATTCCGCCAAATGCTTACAGGTTTATTCGTACAATTCTGTTAGCCCTCTAAACTTCGGCACCCTGTAATTTTTCTATGGTATGTAATGCCTAAACTTCTCTAACCTTGAAATTAAAAAAAACATCTTCTAACCTAAAAACACGATTCATAGCTGCAATTGTATCTACTATCAGTAATATACAGGTTCGCATTTTAAAAAGGCTTCAGAAAAAGAATTTTTTCAGCGATACAATTGAACATTATGTCTGTTTTAAGCAAAAAAAAACAATTGACAGTCATTTCCGGTTTTTCAACAAACGATAGAATTTTGCAATTTAAAATATTTCTAAAACAATAATTGAACTTTGAACTGAGGTGTTTGAAAATGATATCAATGGATAAAGGATTAAAAAACTAGGATAGTGAAAGAGTCGTTGTAAATTAAATCGTATGAAAATCAGTTTCTAAATGATGTACTAAATATTGATTTTTTACATTTTTAATTCCAGGTTTTTATTGTGCCAACGGGGAGTGACATGATTGAAGCACTCACACTATTTGTTTTGGTCATAAAGTAGTTGGGTACTTCGTTTTCCAGTCTAAATGAAAAATGTTTAGAATTTTCCGTGTAATATGCTATGTTGCTAAATTACGAAATTCTGGTTTTTTCGGTGAAACAGGACGTGACTGTCAATTTTATTTTTGTTGAAACCATTTTAACATGTGAAATGAATAAGTATAGTTTCTTAAAGCATCAAAACAAACCTCATCTAATAAGTCCCAGTCAAGTACGCAGAAATAATTAGGTACAATTGGCATAATATCCACCCACATATCCTTCACCCATAACTTGATACATTTTTATATACATTTGCACTATACACACCTAAAGCATCTATATTTCCCAAGTGTCCGTTGTGAGTTTTAACCACATGTTGATTAGTCGCCTTTTACGACATGCAGTGTCACGGTTAAATACTAAAGAAAATCAAACACAAAAAAACATGAAAATTCAAAGCCAACAGCACTACGTTACAATTATCAACTCATTTGTGACATTCAGTGTCAAATTCTACGCATAATAAAAATAATTCGAAAATGAATATCAAAAAATACTTTGGTATGAAAGTCTACTTTTTAATCCACCCTGTACATTTTCCCTTTAGAGCAAAAAATGCGCAAGAAAAAATTATGATAGATATCGAGAATTTTTTTAACCCAAAACCTGATTTTTAAATGAATTTGTTCCATATCTAGCCGCTCACTGTAGGTACATATTTCTGTCTTCCTCACGCGAATATTTCAAAGGGAAATACCTATACTTGGGGTGACCATTGTGGGGGCGATTTTCTGTAGATTTTTTAAGTATCAATTGATTTTATTTAAATATTATATAAAATATTTCGAATTTTTCGGAGCGAAATTTTCCCAAGGCGAGTATCCTACAAGGGGGGGGGGGTATCTACAGTCTTGCATAGGCATAAGATGCAATATACATAAAGAGATTGTATTTAATATTTTTTTCTTTCTTTCAGGTTTACGAATTAGAAAGAAGGTTTAAACAACAAAAATACTTATCGGCGCCCGAACGAGAACACCTAGCTTCATTAATACATCTTACACCGACGCAGGTAGGAAATTAGCAGTTGGTAGGAGTTGGTATCTAAGTTACCTACCTATATTCGTGTACCGCCATACATTAGAAGAAAGTGTTTTTAATATGTTTGCTTTCACTTAATTATATTCTACAAGCATCCATTAAACGTATTTAAAAAATCCTAATTGAAAACCTACCTCTCCATAGAAATTATACCGTGCAGAAAAAAACGATATTATTATAATCTCAAACACGCACCGTATATATTAAAGTTTTATTAAACGATTTCAATAATAAGAATCATAACGTTGTTTTCTCTTTCGCAATCTGCCCCAGGCTCCATAATGAAACGACGGTCAATTATCATAATCCGTGTTTAATAAAGTCTTAATGCGGATCTAAGTTAAGCCGATGCCATTAATCCGGGATTATAATGCTCAAACACCCGTATAGTGTGTGAAATGGGGAAATAATTTGTTTACCTTTAACAAAACTGTTTTGAAGGGTGTATTGAGTGGAAAAAAACCTTCCTCGTATATTATTTGCGAAGTTTGTCTTAAAACCGCATATTGATCTTACTGCCGATGGGAAGCTATTGTGTTATAAGTGATCGACAATGCCCAAAAAGAAAAGAAACCGGCGATTCTAGATTTTGATACTTTTTTTTACTGTTCGGTAAGGGCGCTCATAATCACACTGGATTTGGTGAATGATGAAAAGCGTATATACCCGTATAGGTGGTACATGTAGAAACCTTCATTGTAGGTATTAGTTATTTACCCGAAATCGGCATGAAACCTTCATTTTCATGCTTACTTGATGTCATCAAATTTTTGTTTCCATGACAGTGGCAGTAATACGTTATTTTACTACTTTTCCTGCGCCCTGTCAGTTTTCCGACAGCACCTGGTAATGTTTAATGACTATTATCATCAGTGACAGATTGACGTTAATTAAAAGTTCTATATGAAAATTGAAATTGTATATTTAAAAAAAAACGATTTCGGGTACATTCGTCCATAAAATGACACTACTTGACCCGGAAATTAAAGTATTCGGATTTCACCATTGTTATTATATTTGGCAATTTATCACCATAACTAACAATAAATACCCACTCCGTGAAGCCCATGTAGGTGTTTATGAAGTATGTGATATTTTCATCGGTGTTGTTTCATGATCCTTAAATTTGTTTTGGATAGCTTTAATTTTGGGGAATTTAGGGTTTAATTTTAGATTTAAGGTGTTTGTAATTGATTTTAAAAATGTTGTCACGTGTGTTTATGAACCCGGTAAATGTCGAGCCTCGTGTAATTTGGGCAGCCCAGCGTTTATGTATTTGTAAAACAAAAAAATTTAAAAGTTGTTTGAGGGGCAACGTGTAGCCTTGCAGTGTCTCTTTTCGAGAGTATTCGCATCACCATGGTAACTGTACACAAAGCAGTTACTGTAATTTGATCTTAAATGTTAACTGGTAATAAGCTTTCTCATTTCATGTAATGGTTTTGAAATCTCTTACTTAAATAATTATATCGCAAACGAAAATCCAAGATACCTCGATTGAATTTACCTTATAATTGAATCGCGCAACAAAATACACTATGATATTCATTTTTACATAATTAAAACAAAATATTTATTTTATACCTAAACAGAGTGAACCCATGAATTTGGAGAATATTTTCTATCGAACGTTTGACTAATTACATTTCAGCGGATAAATCTACTTTCTTTCTAAACATTTCCCACTTTCATGTTTCAAATATTAAAAAAAAATGCAATAAAATTTACAATACCTTATTTACTTCAGTTTGGACAATGATTTTGCTACAATAATACGGTAGGGAATTCTCTCTTTACATCGATATTGGGCTTGAAGACAAAATAAAAGAACTATGGTGGAAATACCTGGACCGTCGGATAACGTTTTGTCTCTATATCACCATGGCCGTTGACGTCAAAAAGATATTCTTCGTACGGAGATTTTGGTGGTTTATTGTGCAGGTAAATCCAAATTTTCTTGATAGCTTTAGTGTCGTATTAAAAGCTTATGTAATTGTCTTTCTTCTCAGAGAATGGAAAAATTGATTTTTTAAACAACACTTTACCTCTTCTAGCTTTGATTAACATTTTTCGCAAATTCGGCACAATCAGCCCTGTGATGTATCACTAGCGTTAAACTTAACGTGCAGGATATCTGCCGAAGACGTTATTTTGGTTTTATTAAATAACGCAGATAACCTACACGTTTTGCTTGACGTTTGTGATACAACACTTTTTGAAAAGATCTAGTTTCGTGTAATCATATTTTACAATTTACACGAATAGAGTCGTTTTACAAAATGTGATTGGTGGTAAAGGGCGTGGTAGAGGGGTTTGATATTAACATGAGATTAAGATGAAGAAGTGAAAATATCAGTGAAAACCGCATTTTGATATCTGTTTCCTAAGCAGAGATATGGCGAAAATACGCACAACGTTGGCTTTGAAACAAAAGAAACACAATGACGGGCAAAAAACTGAGGAATGTAGTAACCACTCCTTGAAGCTTGAAACCTTGGAATTGGAATGATTTTATGTTGTTGTTAAGGAATTGATATTTAACTTGTAAAGAAAGCGCTCGGATGGTCAGTAAAAAACCTTTCATTGTAGAGTAAGAAAGTAACTTACTTAGAAAAAAAGAGTGCAATTTAGTCGTTGAATAGACTCATCGCTTCCAGTTAGAAAAGGTGCAAGATTGTTGACACCGATTGAGTTGCCAAAGTCACACGTCACACACTCGCATATAAGCAAAGGCAGCCTGATTGACAATATAATCAGATGTTACGCGTTGTAAAATATCGAGAAAGTAAATGAACTCGAAAGTAGACAAGTTTTCGGTCACTTATTTAGATAGGTGCCTATTAAGCATTTTCTACACTACTTGCATCACCTGTACAGGTTAACCGGACCATCGAACCGACCGCAACGACATCCAAATATCCATCTTTTGAGCCAGATTTTATTGGCTACGTGTGCTATTTTATGATTCCCGGGTGGTGTAGGGGGGAGGGTTCGCACACTTCTTTTCGTTGACTGAGTCTTTAATTTTCGGTCGATTTGCGAACGAACGGAAAATGACAGTACTCGAGTCCGAAAGTCCCCAGCAACGCGGAACTGATGTTCGGGGTTGTAATGTCCTGCATTTTACAGAACCAAAATTTGAAGGCTTATTTTAGGTCATACTAACAGTTGCGATAAAATGTTCTGTGGTTCGCCGAACCAAAGTCGAGGCTTTTTTCTGACCTCCTGTCAACTGTAGTTCATCTTTACAACTTCCCTAATGCAGCTCAAATTAATTAAAAGAACTCTATGAATCATAAAATAATAAAATTGAAATAAAGTTAAGAGAAGCAAGCAAAACCCTCCAGTTAAATTTAATATAAATTACGTTAGCAGTTGGCATCTTTTGGAAACTTAAATTCAATAACAAATAATTGACATCCGGACGCATGATTCTGGCCGGCTTAATTTTTAATTAATCCCAATAAAGTGCAACGCAATATTGCGATAACGTTTAGACTAAGTAAAGGCATATCAAACCACGTTCATATTATGACTATGAAGACTACTCGCAAATACTAATATTTAATCCAATTAATTAATGTTAATTGAAAAGGATTCACCTTGTACTGAAGTATTCCGATAGTGGGTTCGCACGGAATATAATTAACCAATGCTTCTAAACTGCACATTTCTACTCAAACGGTGTCAACAATATTGCACCTTTTCTAACAGGAATTCAACGACTAAACTGCATTCTTTTTTCCTAAGTAAGTTAGTTAGTTACTTACTTTACAATGAAAAGTTTTTAACTGATGACCATCCGAGCGCTTTGTTTACGAGTTAAATATCAATTACTTAAGAACAACATAAAACAATTAGGCATGCTAGTTTTTCATCTTTATTGTCTCATAACCGAATTCTGTTTATGCCCCACGTCATAAATTATTAGTTTATGTGTTCAACATCGTAAGTGCTAACTCTGCTTTGTTAAAAAAACTGGTTTATGTCGGAAAAGGGTACCTATGTTACGCATATTAGTAGTAGGTAACGAGGGTCTAAAGTAAATACGATACATATAGGTAACTATAAAGTGCATCACTCATTACGTATTATTTTTTTGTTACTTGCATAATTTCATAATCAACAAAGCGTTATATAGGTAAACGTTTTTCGGTAGAAAACTGATTAGGAAGAATAATTACGAAAATATCTTGTTGTACCTACCTACCTATATAGTGGTAAGGTATACTTTAAATTAAAGTATACCTTATATTATAGTGGAGCATAACGGCGCCCTCGTGTGGGATACGACCTGAAATTCTGAAAAATTCTCTGTATGATTTAGGCACCTATGTCATGTAATCTAATTGCTTACCCATGTAATAAACTCTGCAAATGTGTCAATTTTCTAGTACTCTCCAGAAAATTGACACCAATTCATCTCGCTTTGATATCTGATATAAATTAACGCTAAGACGCTAAACCTTTGTTAATTACTCTGCCTGTAAGATGATTTTATGTCTCTACTGAGGCTAAATAAAAATCAAAAATTCTGTTTTAAAGTTAAGGTCACATCGGATTACTTAATATGTAATTAATTTACAAACTGACGTTCTTCTTTCGCTCACTTATAGGCATGCTAAAAGAGGCAAATCAATATTTGAAGTAAATATTCAGCGAAATTGTTACGCCATATTTGTTGAGTTGAGATTTTTTTTTTACTTGTTCGACAGCTGGTAGTTGGAGAACTTACAATAAGTACTTGAAAGTCTGGTCGATCGAATGCACTACCAACTACAAAAACCCTCCTAATTCGGTTTACTATATAACTGGCTGTTATAGTGTTAGGATGAACTGGGGTGACGCATGTGTGGGTCCTTTCGCAAACGTATATAAAGACCCTTTTCATAATTTTCTGTGTATACGTCATATCTTTTATCACTATTGTCATTCCCCGATGCGATGTTTTTGTACGCCCAACTGACACAGTAGCTGTTATATCGCTGTTTTATTGCCAGCAAGGGAACTATTGTTACAAAATTAATTGGTCGGAAACAAAATGGCGTGCTTATATCAGATCGTTGGAGGTTAAATCAAACGCATCGTATTTTTTTAAATCACACTCGCCTGATGCTAACACATGCAGAAATCTCGCCCAGAAAAATGAATAAAACATACACGCGCGGACTGGGGTGTTCGATTTTCATTGTTGTTGGACGCGGATTTGATTTTACTAGCAACTACAACATTCTGCTCTCTCCATCATTATTATTCAATGAATAAACCAACCACCAGGACTATATTTGAAGCGCTACGTGCTCAAGAACCGCTCTTCAGTTATACACAAGATGAAAGTCAGCGAAATATGTCTCCTTCACAATTGTATCCTACGTCATCACAATATAAAATATAAAAAACAGCTTCATAAGGCATTTTTAATTACATTACCCTAAGCTTTCCCGAATGGGTTCCTTCAGATTATAATTGATTGAAGGTTTTCCGTAATAAAATTTATTGTGTTCCTTCCCTTCTCTTTATGTAGCGAGCTTTTCACGTTTAGACTTTTAATTACTGACGAGCTCAAATTTGAATAAAATTAAATTGAGATGACGTTAACTTTAATGGGATAAATATAATTTTGTTGGAAGTTTGTTCGGTGATATATACGTTGCGTGCGTTCAATTAAAAACGAGTGCTTTCATAATTATAAATTGGATGTGGTTTATTAACCTATAAGGGTATAATACGCAATATTCAATATCGAAAGCTTATACTCTTGTGATAGACACCTTGTATTATTCTAAATGGAGGAGAAACTAATTACTTTTGCGAGAAGGGTGGATTTTTAGCATTTTTACTAAATCAGGACATTCAATGAATTTCAAAACTTGTACCTACACACCGAAGGAAGTGGATATTTGAACATTGTCCGGATTCAATAAGATGTGCGTTAGTATACCTACCTACTTGCTTGCGGTAATAATTGTCCCTCTAAATTGAGAGGATTTCAAACTGAATACACTTATTATGATTAAATAAAATATTCCTGCTGGCCAGATAATGAAACCTATCTTAAGTAAAGATGTAATTAACGAACTAGAGAACTTCAAATTATAACGTTCGAAACTGTACGCGGTTTTGATTTAATTCAACGATAACTAGCACAAAACGGACATAATATTCTCTACCATGTCGTCTTTGCCGAATGCCCTTATCTCGTCGTCTCAGGTTTCAGTTGCCAACACCTGCGGATCTGGTTCGTACTGCTGACCTCTTCTAAATCTACATGACGTCTTGGAATATGGGTCGTCTAATACTGAAGAAATAGCCATACATCCGAATTTACGTACAAATGGCCCAAAGCATCATTCAAAAACAAATCGCAAGCTTTTTGTATAAACAATACGCTGCAAATTTAAACAATACGCCGCATTCTTTTGGTGGCCTTTGATTGGAAAGTTTTCGTTTATGGTGAAACTCGATTGCTAATATTAATGCACTTTGTCCTCTTAAATTTATTTATTGTGATGCGCGACCTCCGACGTACTTATTTACAAGTTGTCCATTGGAATTTGTGTAGAAAACGCAGGTTTGAAAATACTTCCCATGCGCTATGATTATTTCCTTTTATTATGAAATTCTTCACTGTCACTTTTTTGCACTTTTGTACTGGACGTGTCTTCGTGTGATTCATTGTATTTCTACTTTACAATCGGGCCCTGCACAAATGGACAGCTTCTTAAATTATTGTACTTAGTCACAAATAACAAAAATGTGTCTATTCGTATCTAGTGCAAATCACTGTTTTCCTTTGCGCACTAAGCTACATCTTATCTTATATTCCAGCATAAAAATAACTTGGCATATTTTGACCTAACATAATACCACATGATAAATTAGCACGTTAACAATACAATATGGCACCTCTAAAAAGCATTATGCGGGTCAAATTCAATTCAATTCAAATTCAAAATAGTTATTTATGTATTAAGGGCATAATAGTGATGTTTATATTCTCGAGGGCGACGAGTTAAAAAGCTCGAGGGCCTATGGCCCGAGAGCTTTTTAGTCGCCCGAGAGTATAAACATCAGTTTATGCCCGTGGTACATACACAATTTTATGTTTTACAAATAGTTTTCTTCGTCAAAATTCGTTTACAAAATAATTCATTATGTTTGATCGAGTATGCGTGGTTCGAATTTGTTAATGTGATTGAAACCATCCAAACGTCAAACGTAATTTTAAATAATTCAATTCATCGTGAATGAGCAAGAAGTTCCAGAAACTATACGAAATAAGGCCAATCTTGTGATTTAGTAGGTATTGACAATTAATAATTGACGTTTCTAATTTTCAATGACCTGCAAATATTTGTTTGTTTTGTCATTAAGTATAAATGAGTTACTATGGTGATACTTAATGCCCTAGGGCATAAAGTGGTACTTTATGCCCGCGTATCACATCAGATATAAAGTGTGCTATTATAGGTTAGTAAGACATAAAAATATTTACGGCTCCATTATAATCTTTATTTCTTGTTTTTGCACATTTTATGAATATTAAAAAATGTTTGCTTTTTGTCCGTTCGTCGGATCCACTTTTGTGGATTTTTAGAGGAATTATGGTAAAGCCATAGAATGATTTGCAGTAGGTAGGCCTATACCTAGAAAGTGTGTCAGGCGGCCTTCAAATTTTGTATGAAAATACACGTTTATTGTATGAAAATGAGTGATGAATACTTTATTGGAATGTATTGTCCATCGATAGCTACACATTTTTTTCCAACGGTTTAGAAAATTGTGGAGACCACGCCAAAAAAATGGTTGCTGTTTTAAGCTAAATTTAATCATTTTCACCATTTCCACAAATCTTCGTAAGAAGTGAAGTTTGCATCCCGTCGACATAGTTAATAGTAGATGCTAAATCGGTATTAACTGGAGCGTCGTAGGAACTTATAGAAGTTTGCGGATTAGATGGTAGAAAGAAAAAGGATTATATTTTATACATCCTTCCCGCCCACACATGCAAATACTCGAACGCATCAGATATTGATAGTGTGTATGACCCATGTGTCTCGGATATTGGAGGTATGTTAATCTGCCGGTTTGCATGTTGCGAGGCTGTACGGAAGGGTAGAAAACAGGATTTATTCGAACGCATCAGATATTTAGAGGAGATGTTAACTGTTAAGTGAACCCCAAAAATGCCCCCATTCAAAGTACCTACTGACGATTTCAACATGACGCAAGCTGGGCGAATTTTTGAAAATGTCAAAAAGTCGTCATTTTGAAATACTCGAGCGCGTCAAATTATTATACAGCTGATTTAGCTTGATGTCCCTCAAAAATCCCAAGAGCTTGAATAATCTGAACGGTACGAAGGATTAAAGTAAAAACAAAAGAATCCAAAGAACCTGAAGAACCTAAAGCATTGGAAGACATTGGAGAATACGAAATAGGTGACCAATGCGAAGAATTGAAACAGAAGAATTACTTATTTTATTTAGGATATTGATATTCAAAGTGGCTACAAAACTCAAGTCAATTTCACATAAATTGAAACCTCGCGAAATGGGATTTCGAGTCCATATGAAAGGTTTTTTTTACTGATTAATACACTTCATTAATATAGGTACGACCAATCAGCTTGGTGATTGTTTCAAATTCTAACCAATCAGATGATTTTTTATCTGATTAAAAACTAGATAGCTTTTTATCAGTGATAAAAATGCGCGTAGGAATGCGTAAAATATATAGTGGTTGTAAAATTTACTGTCTTTCATTAATCTCCCTAAAATACACTCGATCTTAGTTTTAAATCAGGATAATTTTATTTTTTTTCACTCAAATTTTGTTGCTTCCTGCAAAAAACCTCGATCAAAAGCACATGATATGCCAGCAGCTGTCGCGATTTTATCACACTTTTGATGTCTAGTTTTTTCCGTTGCAACAAAACTTTCGTGTAAAAATAAAATTATCCGATTAAAAATCACGCTTTCACCTAAAATTGAGAACGAAAAACGGAACTGAAGTCATATCGGAACAAGTACGATTAAGTCGGTATGGTCTCTATACCTAATTATCTTTTTAATGCAAGGATTTACTTAATCAAAAGTAATTATTAAGGTAGTACCTATACATCGAAACAAATCCTAAAAATGAATAAATACAATAACCGTAGCGGTTATAAGTAAAAAAAAACATATTGTTTGATACATTCACATTTCACTTGTCGACTCCGTTATAAAAGTTGTTTAAGGGTGGGCATAAGAAACGATTTACCTAACCCCCTTTAAAAGATAATAACAATTAGGTACTCCTCATTTTTGTTAAACAAAAATTCGTAATCTGAAAAGTAGAAAATTCCAAAGCTATTTACCTAAAAATTAATATTAACTGCAATTTTTATAACCCTGCTAGGTGAGTCTGCACATGTGTATAAAAACAATTAACGAATATTAAGATATATGCCGATATTTTAACGGTTTGCCTTCTACTATTTAACTGGCAAAAGATGAATCTTGAACACCCTTAAAAGCACGGTAAAGAGTTGAATATACAAATCCAACAAAAAATGTGACTATACTGCATTCATTAGAAGAAGGTAGTAGATGGCGCTGTGTTTGAAGAAGGTACACACAGGAAAAATATAAAACGGCATCAAATTATTGTAAAGTAGAAATATCCAGCACCGCGAACAAAAATAAATCTTTGACATTAACAGCTAATGACACTGCGCTGTTAAAGTTTTTGAGATATTTTGAAAAACATTTGGGGGGGTTCAAGTTCACGCAGCCCCCCCCCCCCCCCCCCCCAATTTGGTATATCTGATGATTACAAATTGTGCCTGTAGTTATGCGCTAAACTGCGCCACTGGATTAACATTTTGCGCCACTACCGTATGGCCATAACGAAAGACAGAAGGTGGGTGGGGCTAAATTGATGGTTTTAAAAAAGTGCACTTTCTTAAACATTCTTAGTGCTATATGTTCCCTTTAGTTATGCCCTCAAATGCGCCGCTGAAAGTAACCTTTGCGCCGTTTAAGCTAAACAAGTTAAAAAGTAATCGTAAACGATTTACATGAAGCGCATTTCCACTTGCATTCATTTCCCATTTGTAAGATGCAACTTCTATAAAATCGTAAAATCAAATATGAAAGATAGCGTTGCACATGGGCAATCCATTTTTGTCGTGCTACTTCAATGTCAGTTTATGAGAAGAATTTCATTTCAATGCTTTTCTAAATAAGAAAGTTGAAACTGCGCATGCGCAAACCTAAATTTTGAAACTAATGTTAGATTTTCCTTTGTTCCAAGCGCCTAAATATCAAATTTCACTTAAATGCTTCCATAGATAAAAAAGTTGGCACTGCCCATGCGCAAAATAAAATTTTGAAACTGGAGCTAGATTTTCCTTTATTCCAAGTGCCTATGTATCAAATTTCGTTTAAATTCTTCCATAAATAAAAAAGTTGGCACTGCGCATGCGCAAAACCAAATTTTGAAATTGCGTTTGATTTTCCTTTATCCCAAGTGCCTATGTATCAAATTTCGTTTAAATTCTTCCATAAATAAAAAAGTTGGCACTGCGCATGCGCAAAACTAAATTTTGAAATTGGCGTTTGATTTTCCTTTATTCCAAGTGCCTATGTATCAAATTTCATTCAAATACTTTTATAAGTAAAAAATTTTGCAATTCGGTTTATAAATGGTCGATACATGGACAGACAGACAAAGGAACAGATGGACAGACCAACAGGCAGACGATAGATAGCAATGCAAAATTATAAACGATCTCTAGGATCGTTAATAAACGGCAAAAGTGTAAAATTATGGAACATGTAAAAAAACGGTTTTTTGTTTTTTTTACAATAACTTTTTTTGTAAGCGGTACAGAAAAAATTCCTTCCTTGGTACAAGAAATGCGCATTTCCACAAAAATAAAAAAAAATGCGCTATTGTGGCCACTTTGTCCGTCCGTCCGTCCGGCCGGCTGTCCTAAGTTCTTTATCTTAAGAGCTATTGTTCTACTTTTTTCGCTATTTGGTTCGTTATGGTGTCGAGTATTGTACCAAGGAAGGATTTTTTTCTGTACTGCTTACCATTACCAGATGTACCAAATTGCATAATGGGGGGGGCTGCGTGAACTTGAACCCCCCCAAATGTTTTTCAAAATATCTCAAAAACTTTAACAGCGCAAAAATTACTTTCAGCGGCGCGTTTGAGCGCATATCGAGCGCATTATTACATGGTAATATCATAACGAAATGTTTAATGGGGGGGGGGGGGCAACTTAACCGACCCACATCCCTGGGCATGCGACTCGAATGCGGGCTGTTTTCACTTAACATAACATTGAAATTCATGCAATGAACAATTGAAAATGAGTTACTGAAGTTAATTTAATGGACAATATTGAACGCTATATTGTCTTTATCATAACTCTATAGGTTCAAGAAATATTAATTATTTGATTTGGTCGCCTAGGTTTTAAATTTAAACGATGAAGGCTATAGTAGGATTTTTCTTAATTTGTGCGCACGTCATCGGTGTATTATGACATTATTATTTGGACGTAAAGGAAAAATTATTTTAATTGTTTTTTTTTCGTAATAACAACACCCGCAGTACTTAGCAGTAGAAGACGAGAAGCGCCTGCAATCTTGATTTATCCCATACTCACGAGCAGATGCACCGTCTAGGGCACCGTTATTTTCATATCAAAGCGCAGAACTTTCGAATCTTGGTAGTCGGTTTTAAAACTGACGGCGGCTCTTTTTATGCATAAATGGGAAAGGAAATTGAATAAAAACTCAGAATTTGGTAGGTAAGAAAACCTTCTGCTGGACAAAAACCCTGGCATAGCCCACACAAATACACGAACTTAATTAACAAAAGCAGCAGAAGATCCACAAAACATTTTAAACTGTGTAAAGATAAGAATCTGGTCACGAATTTCAAGATTCCATGAGCGTCATTTTTTCCAAAAACTTCAACGTGCATTGTTCCAGCTGCTTGTCGTCTTACTTGTTCGCCGATCATTCTGTTTTCGTCCTGGTAAAATTCGAACCACAGCCTTTTTACCGAAGATGCGTTCCTTTCGGATCTCTCCATGAATTTTAAAACACCGCAGGCGCCGTTCACCAACCATTTTTGTTGACTTCAAAGCTTGAGGTTGATATCTGAATAAACCAGAAAACATTCATCTGAATCATCAATTACAAAAATATCCTCTTCATCTGAATCATTTCCAAATTAATTATTAGTGGGGCTGTATCTTCACGGTCAAACTTCAACTCTCTGTGCCACCAATCTAAAATACTTTTGTTGGTATACTCTACAGGGCGTTTCCATATAGTAAACACTTTTCTCTGCCATAACGTTTCTCGCCAATGTGTCGGTTATAATGTTGGGTGCCACTTCCCTACATATATAATGCATCAATTGGAAACATTTTTGTGCTGTAACTGTGCCTGTAGTTGTTCTTTAGTCCAGGAAGAATGTGGCAAAGTTTTCCAGTAAGGTACTGTTATAACTAGCATTGTCCATAATAATTAGCCATGGTTCTTCTAAATTTGGTAGCAAATGGTCCCCGAACCACTTAAAAAATTGTGCTTAGTCATTTCCCCATGATAATCTGAATCATTTGTCTTTGAAGAAAAAATTAAAGATGCTCCATTAATAGGTGTGACCGGCATGTAAAACTACACATTGTTCTTATCAATACCAATATGTTACCTACGTCCGTCCCGTTTAGTTTTTCTTACACTTTTTGCACTGTCGGCGTCTTGCCATGACTTACATATTGTTCAATTTTCAAAGATCCAAGTTTTATCCAAAAAGACACATTGACGTCCAGTTTCAGATTGCATATTTTTTACATACGTATCTAAAAAATTGACTCGTGATGATAGTCAATATTGGGTAACTCCATTAAACCTATTCTTGGATTGTCTTTTTGATCGCGGAAACCAATATTCGCAACAATTTTTTTAAGAAATCTTTGAACCCATTGAATGCGTCTTTCTTTTTTACAACTTGTAAAAGGGATTAAAGCGTAAACGTAAACTGCTTATAATATCTACACGAATATTATTTTAGTATAATATGTTGTTGGATCACGTAGTAGACGGAGTTCCGAATCGCTGCTTGTGTGAAACCATCAACATCGCTAACGGGTTTCTTACATTGCTTTATTTTTTTAAGACTTTGCTGGATTTAGAAATTTGTGAAATAGATGTCACTGTTCGCAGGCTAATATTTAAGCATCCGCAACTCTTTGTGAAACTGGTTACGTATGCGAATTCTTATATGACTAAAGTTACCACATACCTCTCTTGCTGCTGCGACTGGTATAAGTGGTCCACCATTATTTCTTTCTCGTTCAAAATATTGAATAAGATTAGAAATACTTTGCTTACTTTTTCTTGGTAAATCCGATGGCAGTTTTAGGTTATTCAACTTTTGGCGCAAAATATCGCAGAAGTTATAATTGTTCGTTATGAAACTAACGGGTGTTTTTATCGGCAAATGTGGCGAAACGCGATATAATAATGAAAACGGTAGCAAACTATTGTCAAACGTAAACTACATAGCACAATTTCAATTAGGTAACATGAAAACAAAAAACCTTATCACTAAAGGTTTTTGAATTCATTTTTTAAATAACGCACAACGCTGCCTCAAGGAGCTATAGGTATTTTGTGAAATATATTAATCAGTCTAATATAAGCACGTAATTTCAACGTTTATTGTGGTTGTTAATACGTGGGCATTGCAATATTGCCCAAAAACAGAATTATTGACGTGCGCGCAAACTAAGGAAAATCCCTACTGTGTATAAAAATGGTGAAACAAGAAAAACCATTTTTGCAACTGCATACATCAAAATCAGCAAAGAGTGGATATACGTGGATATGCATTTGTGTCAACATTTAATTAACATACCTAATGGACTTCACAATAATAAATACACTCTGATATTAGATTCTGTAAATATAAAAACTGAAAGTGTATAGTGTACTAAAATGAAGCTTAAGTGAGCTCTAATAGCAATTGCATATGTAATGTGGGTAACTATACAAATAAAAACTTTCAAATCAAAATCAACGCATAAAACTAACACACTTCTATACGCTTCTAATCATACAGTTTAATTGTGTGAAATGTGCGTGGAACATCTGAAGTAAAATAAATAGCGGATCTAAATCAAATCTGAACTTAAATAGAAGTGCGGTGTAGGTGCGATGTGTACTCGGTTGACTGAATCCATTCAGTAGCTCATTCGATAGGACAAGTTGTTGGGGCCTGAGGCAAGCATGGGGATGATTGTTAAATAACAAAGGTCCAACAACCCATTATGTGAACTCCTTGTAAAATCAATTGTGGTCAGATTATAGACGGAGATGTAATTGGAAAAGAATTTGCTCTTTATAATGATAAGTAATTCGGTGCAGCCTATATTTCGTATAATTTTTCAAATATTAGGGTTCTTAGGTAGCTATATGACAGGATTTATGGGTAGATGAATTTGATGAATGTCCTGTTTCTTTGACATAATAATTTAAAATTTTATAAGTAGGTAAAACGTCCTAATAGATAGGGAAACTGAAAATGCACCGCATTTACCCTCTTGCATTGAATTTCAAAAGAAATTTAACTTCATGGGAACTATATTGAAATGGATATTGGGAAGATTCAAGGTACGATTTTCAAAGCAATATCTTCAGTTTGTTTTGCATTGTTGGAAAAAAACTGACCATTAATTAGGTGCTTATTATACATATTGGATCAATTACAGAAAAACACTTCCTCCTACTCTTTGTACTTATTCACAACGTTTACCAACATTTTAGCTTATCCATATCTCTCAAATTTTGAGGGCGGTCGCCATCTTGAATTTTTTTAAATGACAGTATGTGTCATTAAAATTTCTATTTTATTTCGAAATATGCGTAATGTCTCCAAATTGCAAATCAATATTTCGAACCATTCCAGTAGGTAGGGAAGCTTTACTTCTTTAGTTTAGATCAAATAAAAAATTTTTTTTATTTTAAAACCACCTTGTATATAGGCAGCTACTGATATTTATCTTAACTTGGCGGAACTCTTGGAAAATGTCCCTGTAGCCGCTCGACGGCCAATGATTTTCCACCTGCACATTACAGCCGTGTCGTTCGAGAATACCTTGATGAAAGGTTTCGGGACTCATGGATTGGCCGTAGGGGCCCAGTAAGGTGACCGCCGAGATCACCAGACCTCACTCCCCTTGATTACTTCGGCTTCCTCGGGGGCCACATCAAGGATTAGGTGTAGAAGGCTGTACCAACTACTCCCTCAGAGCGGTGTCTAGAGCCTGCGAATCCAGGTTGCGGTTATGTAACCAACAGGAAGGTCGTCATTTCGAACGTTTATTTTAAGATGATAGATTCGCTAAGCCTTTGTTCTTGTGTCATTTTCATTTTTTGTAGTTGTAAATCTACCCAATAATTGTTTATTAAACATGTTAACCATATTTTTTAATTTTTCAAAAAATGACAAACTTGCGGGTTCGAAAAAGAGCGTTTTTCAACTTGTTTTTTCTCTGTAATTTCTTATGGGATGTGTGGTATTATTTGTATCTATGGAAATTTCGTATAGTTTCGGAATTCTATGGAAGAGGTCTTAGGCTATGCCTCTATTCAAAACTTAGCCGCCGGCGCGACTTAGATTTACTAAAAAAGTTCCAAAAAACTGTCAAATTTTTAGGAAAAAGGTTATAACAGCGAAATCGTTAAAGTTAAAGGTATAACATGTTGCATAAAAAATTAAGTACTTTCCCAATCTGAATAAAATATGGAGTATTCCATTTTTTAAAAAAATGCAAGTTTGATACGCCACTGGAATACAGCACGCCCCTGGTGGGTAAAGGAATTATGATCCGAGGGGTCTTAGATGCTTCACTCTGTACATTGAAAACTGTATGAGTAATTAAGGCCTTGATGGACGGACAGACGGACGAACAGAGAAAGTGACTACAATAACGCACTCAACTTCGTTGGAAAATGTGCTGTGATTTATGCATTCTGCGTAATCTGCGTTCACACATCTGATTTTTACTATACGATACGCCACTATATGCGAGATGCTCGTCTTTACTAGAAACTTCTGTGGTGAAAATTTAAACAAAATATATTAGATAATAAGTTAAAAAGTTGATATTGCGCGCAGTCAGCACATGCGTACATTAATCGTCAAAATTTTTCTTGGCTCAGAAACCAACGCCATAAACTACCGAATTAAAAAAGAACGATCTAAATATATTGAATGCTGTATTTTATTTCTTTATTTACTTATTTATTTATTTATTTATTGTCCCTCTTGTTCTAGGCCCTCAACAGGCTTACGCCCAATTACACAGTGAACGCTTTTTAGAGGTGCCCCTGCAGAAAGTCTTAAGTTGTTCTATACTACTCCGGTATTTACCTTACGAATTAGGAAAATTGCAGGAAAACCATATACCATGAGGAAAACCTAATTCAGAGTAGCCGGCAGAATGCTCGAAACTGATCCAAGGAAATTCCCATCTCTGCCACAGATGAAAAATTCCTACCTCAACCCAGGTTCGAACATCCGACCTCCGGTTTTGTAGCTCAACGCTCTAGCACTGAGATACAAAGCCGGATAATGTAGGAGTAGTTGGTACGCTTGCTACAGATTTCCAAGCATAAATTGAATACCTATCGTTTGATTCTTAACATCAAAAAACGCATTTTCGCCACGCGTTCTTACCCATAGCTATTACCGTATCATCAAATCTGGAAATAGTTGGTGTTACTTTTAAAGAGATTCATCAATGCAGAAAAGTAAAACTGATCGCTTTACATTCTACTTCCACAGAATATTATGCCAATCCACAGTGACCGGAAAAGGAGCGTGAGTAAAAAGGAGATTAAAACACGCCGAGCTTTACTAAGTAACGTTACTTCAATATGACATATGAATAGTATATTTGTAATTTGGGATTGAAATAAAATATACTCCGGATCGCTTTTTGCAAATGAAAAAGGTGTATTTGACTCGTATCCTTTGTGGGCAGCTTTCACAAACTCACGTGGTTTAGAGTAGGTATGCTGCTAAATCTGTTCCACTTTCTAATCGCAATATTGATTGAAGTTTTGAATGAATACACCGAAGAGTAGAAGATTTAAATACCAACCTTCACTTTTTAGTCCAGGGTAATTAGCTTATTCAAACTAAATACAAAATATAAAGCTAAAAATTTGTGTGAAGGTACCTAATAGATAAGTAAATAAAATTGTATAGTCTTGCAGC
>NW_022170249.1:12960511-13041398 GCF_008802855.1 Photinus pyralis | reverse complement strand
AGGACCTCCTATTTGGCGGCTTGGATGAGTGGTGCGGCCATGTCCCCAATTATGGCCAATGTATTACACCTGCTTGACTATGTGCCACCCACCACCACGCTAGAACCGCTACTGCGTAGAGCGGTAGCCTCTTGTTTTGTGTGGTTTATGGGGGTGAGCATCGAAACACGCATGGCATGCGGACAGACCTGGGTGGGGCCACGTGGCTCTGACCCAGATGCCGCTGACACGCTACATGCGTTAGCCTAGCCCAAAATATAACACCCGTGACCTGGAATCCACTAGTAATAGACAACATCCTGGCTGTCCGCCCCCGAGAATGGGGCATATGCGCCCCATCACCAAAGGCTGACTTCAGCCACGAGGTCCGGCTCAACGGACCAAATAACCAACAAGGATGGTGGTCTGTACTGGGTTCCTCCGATTATGCGGCACGGGCCTCATCTGGCGCACCCTACATGCTTGCAGAGTATGGTGTGTTCGGGGCTAACGTCATAGCACAATACCTAAGGCCTGCATTAATACCCACCCTCCTATCGCAGACCGCCCTGTCTTGGGCTAGGGGTACTGCCCCCATCCAAGCCGCCCCAGCGCCATTACCAGGCGCCATCTACCTCCAGGCATTAGCCACGTTCCAGCCGTGTTCAATAATGACATATGATGCTGACATGGCTACCATTATGGCCCCCGCCTTGGTGGGGAACGAGCTGGCTGCCAACAATAGGATGGCCCTCAGACTCGTAAAAGGCACACAGCCCCAAACAGCCGGGCTGTCTTTCGGCCTCTACTCGATGGCCACCTCCATGGACACCATGGACTTTGAGGCACCCCCAGGGCTGGCTATGCCCCCAACTCCCTCCGAGCTTCCGCCTGTCATTACCGACGCGGCTGAAACGTCGGTCCCTCTTTAAGCGTACTGCTCGCTGGCCCCGCTTGGGCAGTACGCTTTGGTTTGGAGAGTGCGAATTAGCCTACCTAGGGGCGGAACATTCCCCGCGCACTCAAACGCCGGCCCAGGTCTACCTCCTATATAGCCGGTTGGCGGCACTGATGCAGAACCACTTCGCATCAGGCCTATCAGGGGGGCATAAGGCCAACCAATTAGGTTTGACTGTTTGGAGACGACCGAAGCTCGAAATTGGAAGGAAATTCGGACTTTGGTCGTTTTAAATAGCCCAATCCTAAGATTGAGCAAAAAAAAAACGACCATTGGCCGTTTTCGAGCTTTGCGCCCAACATATACAACTCTGTGGAGGATCTATTTTTGTCGACCCCGTGGATTTTGACCAAAACATGTCAAAATCGTTATTTATGCACAAAGATTGTCGGGAAAAAGACCAAGATCATTATCTCAATGACCCAACACATGAATTTGAACTTTTTTTGGCGACCTCGTGGATTTTGATCAAAACATGCCAAAATCGTTATTTATGCACCAAGATCGTTGGGAAAAAGACCAAGAGCATTCTCTCAATGACCAAAACATGCATTTTATATATTTTTGGCGACCCCGTGGATTTTGATCAAAACATGTCAAAATCGTTATTTATGCACTGAGATCGTTGGGAAAAAGGCCAAGAGCATTATCTCAATGACCACAACATGAATTTGATCTACTTTTGGCGACCCCGTGGATTTTGATCAAAACATGTCAAAATCGTTATTTATGCACTAAGATCGTTGGGAAAAAGGCCAAGAGCATTATCTTAATGACCAAAACATGAATTTGATCTATTTTTGGCGACTACATGGATTTTGATCAAAACATGTCAAAATCGTTATTTATGCACCAAGATCGTTTGGAAAAAGACCAAGAGCATTCTCTCAATGACCAAAACATGAATTTGATATATTTTGGCGACCCCATGGATTTTGATCAAAACATTTCAAAATCGTTATTTATGCCCCAAGATCGTTGGGAAACAGACCAAGAGCATTATCGGAATGACCAAAACCTCTCGACGTCTGTTTCTATGGCCCCTTGAAAGCTGCCTACAATACAGAGTGCGACAAATGCTTAAAAAACCACCCACATGACAAAATTACTCCATTCGAAGTAGCTGAATTGTTTAGAAATGCCTTCATAAGAATTGCAACTCCAGAAAAAGGAATCAAGGGATTTCAGGTGACAGGAATTAGTCCCTTAAATCCGGAAGTATTTAGCGAAGAAGATTTTGGGCCAGCGCAACTTCACATTATCACTGCTGAGATTAGTGAAATTTCGAATGTTCAAGAACGAGAGAGAACTCCACAAAAAGACAAACATAACACTACAGAAATTCAAATCAGTCACGCATACGAGAAAACTGCAGAAAAGGAAGCACAGAAAAACTGAGAGGAGACATCGTTTTTAGAGATGTTGCCACTGCCTGGACCGTCAACTTCGAAGGTGCCAAAAAGAGCAACCGCCAAGCAGCATTCGGAGATTGTCACCTCAACCCCAAATAAACAAATTTTACAACGGAAAGCGGCAAAGAAACTCAACGCAAAAGCTTCTAGTACATCCATTTTCAAGAGGAAAGTTTTTACTGAATGTGTCGCAAAAAACAACCAAGAGACAGAAAAATCCAAAAAATTAAAATTACCAAGGGGCAACGCAAAAAAGTATACGGTAGACAGTACAGATGAAGAAGATTGCGACGACACGGAAGATGATAAAGATATCAAAGAAAAAGATATATGTTCTGCATGTGGCGAATTCGGGAAAAACAGAGAATTATGGCTCAAGTGTTGCCAATGTACCAATTGGGCACACAAAGCGTGTGCAGACACCGAACAAAAAATATATACTTGTGATTATTGCCTGTAGGTAATTCGCATCGTAAAACCTCTGCTACCATTACCCCAACTGTATGGGGTAATATTGTAACCATACAATGTTTTTTTTGTTTTTTTTTAGAAAAAAGTTTTCTGTTTTCTTTATTTTCGAAAATATATTTATACGTAGAAAAGTCTGATAAGTTTATTCCTATATTTTGGTGGAGATTCCTCATAAACTGAGCTCCAGATTTCTAAAAATGCTTAGAGGGCCACAATTCCCCCGGTCTCCCCTACGTAATGTACATAATAGTGAGGTGAACATGCAAAAAAAGGCAATTTTTATCTATCTCGTCCAAAACGAAAATCATATCGATTAATTAATAATGAATTAATGTGGAAAGTCCCAGTTTTCCAACATCGAAAGATCCGTGCGAGCGACGCAACACTTGAAAATACGCAATTTTTTCGATTTTTGTTTGTGACAAGTAAAGCCCTTAATTGGCTCTTAAGTGTAATAGTTTCCGAGATACAGCATTTCAAAGATTCGTAAATTCTTCAGTTTTATCAACTTTGCGTTTTTTGCAGTTTTTGTTTAATTTACTTATTGTTCACCAAAGAAGTGTTTTCAATGTTGGGGATACTGCACATCAATTTTTGAATTTTACCACTTTGCGAAGGCGATATCTGTAATTTGCTGCTGGGGAGATACAAATGCAGCACATAAATTTATTGGTATAATTACTTCTATTTCCTACATGATAAAGAAATTCAAAGCATCTTCTTCCTCATCAACATTTGACGAAGTACCGCCAACTTAATATTTTTTTCTAACGTTACTGTTCTTTAAAAAATCCTTTTCTATATCGTCTGATGTAGAGATATTTTAAACATACATAAACCGTTGAGGCACCTCCGGGCCCTGGTGCACTGCACCAGTTGCACCCTCTGTTGTTATGTTCCTGCCTAACGGTACTATACAATATAAGCTCAGATTTTCAGAAGATTGGAGGAACTTGCCGGTTCGAGATAAAAAACAAAATCCAATTCCATTTGAGCAGTTGACACTGCTGTATTCAAATAGAATACTTACCAATAAAAATGGAGAAGTTTGACCATTTGCATATCTTAAAAAAACTATTGACAAAGATTATCATGCCTATTATGATAATATTCCCCATGTTTAATGATTTTTGTTTTGTTTTTTATATCCCACAGAAATGTATTTATTTTCAAATAAAAAATTTGTGAGCATTATTATTAGTTTCATTTTTCTTCGTCAAACCCCGTAACTCCTTTTTAACTAATAATAATCGAATTACATAACCTTAATTTGAAAATAATGCCGACACACTAGGTATATTGATATTTACTCAAATATTAGGAAATATGGCACGTTTCTTTTTCGAGAGAAGAGAATCCTTTTTAATATTTAATGTCGGAGTGTGGACGTACAAGGAGATTTCTTTTCCGTAAATAAACATTATTATTATTATTATTATTATTATAAAATGTTGTGATGAAACTAATATCCATACTCCAGCAAAAATACTATTTATTACAAAACAAACAAATAAAAATAATACCAGATGATAAAACGTGACATTTTACATGATGCCGCAAAAGACGCTCTCCTACCTCACGTGGTCGTCCCATCGAGCACCTGGTTTTACGGTTCGTCCCGATCTCGTACGAACCAGTGGCGTAACGTCACAGCTCGGTCCTTCCTGACCTGGCATTGCCTCAATGCTGGTGGTAACATCTGAATCTTCTCTGTCGCTGTCATCTTCTTCGGTAACACCGTCGTCATCCTCGTCGTCTTCACATTGTCGCCACAGTTTTAATCGTTCTGGCGGTAACACAGATTGGTATGGTTTCTGTTTCAGTTTGTGTGATGGTACATCCGTTACAACATAACGGTCATTATCCAACACAGCTTTAATCGTATATGGTCCTACGAACTTCTTCAGCATCTTACTGTTTCCTTCGCTGTGACCAGTTCGTTTAATTGCCACGAAATCCCCTTCATTGTACTTGACATGCGGTATCCTGGACTCGTTGTATCTTGCATCGGCTTTCTCTTGTTGGGCTTGAGTGTTTTTGACTACCTCATCTCGTAGGGCGTTCCGATTTTTCATGAATCGCGATAAATCAACATGATCGCTAACATTTTCGTTTAAAACTTGATATGGATGATTATTAAAGCGGAAACCCATCATTACTTCAACAGGAATATGACGTGTTGTCGATTGTAAAGATCCATTAAGTGAAAGTTGTACCTTTGGTAACGCTTCGTGCCATCTCGTTACGTCGTCGACTTCCTTCAAAATGGCTGGCATAATCGTCTTGTACCTTTCGATTTGTCCATTCGCTCTTGGAGTTTGTACTGCCACACGAACCAGTTTTATAGCTTGCTCTTCACAAAAGGTTTCAAATTCTTGACTCGTGAAAGATGTACCTCGATCAGATATTATCCTTTTAGGGGCTCCAAAAATTTTGAATAAGTTTTTCAAAGCTTTTATGGACTCTGCACTATTTGTCGTTTTAGTTGGTTCTAAAAAAATAAATTTTGAAAATCCATCAATTATGCAAAGGATATGGCGATGTCCTTTAGCACTTTTCTCCAGTGGCCCCAAATGGTCAATATGCAGCGTATCCCAAGGTTGCATTCCCTTGTCGATCGAATGTAGAAATCCTTCGTTGACCCGTGACTTATAATTATGCTCTACGCATTTGAGACAGTTTCGTAGACATTTTCTCACAAATTTCGACATATTTTTAAAGTAAAAATACCGCTTCAGCTCCGCGATGGTTTTCTCGGCACCCAAGTGAGATAAGCTTTCATGTATCCGCATTACTACTTCCCTTCTCATGAGCCTCGGGACAACCAATAACAGCTTCTCATTTCGCTCATAAAAAAGTACACCATCTTCAACTTTAAACGTATTAATTGATTCTCCATTTTGTACACGCCTCTTTATGTCACTCAATTCCACATCCTTATTTTGGAAAATTTTGATGTCTCGGTCTTGTGCGTAATCAACCTCATTCACGACATAGCACCTGCTAAGTGCATCGACATGTTGCATTTTTTCTGCTTTACGGTGCTCCACCTCGTAGTTGAACTCTTCCAAACTTAATGCCCAGCGACATATTTTTGGGTTAATCTCTTTTTTCTTAAGAGCCAATTTTAACGCATTACAATCGGTAATTAAGGTGAAATGCTTTCCTAACAATGCGAAATTTCTCTATTGCTTTAACGACGGCCAATAACTCCAACTCGAAGCTGCTGTACTTGCTTTCGCATTCCGAGGTTTTCATGCTATAATAGTGGACTGGATGGAACTGGGTTATCCTCCCGCGAACGTTGCATCAAGACCGCACCGAAGCCCCGGCTGCTGGCGTCGGTGTGTACTTGAGTTTCCAAATCTCTGTCGCATATTTTAAGAACCGGATCTTGGACTAGCCGTGATTTGAGTTCCTCAAAAGCGTCGGCCTCGCATTTACCAAACTTGAATATACTACTTCTGGTGACATCGGTTAATGGTTTCGCGATTGTCGAGAAGCCTTTCACGAATCTTCTGAAATAACTGGCGAGACCCAAAAATGATTTTAACTGCGTCAGCGTTATCGGCAGAGGAAATTTATGAATCGCGTCGGTTTTGTTTTTCCCAGGTTTAATTTGCCCGTTTTCAATGTTGTATCCCAAATACTCTGTGGAGGTCGTTAAGAAGGAGCACTTGTCCAACCTCAACTGCAACTTATGGAGCTGTACTACTCGGCATACCTCTTCCAAAATTTTCATGTTCTCTGCTATCGTTTTGGTTGCAATAAGTAAGTCGTCCATGTAGATTTGCAGCTTTCCGCCTCTCACAAGATCGCTGAAAATGAAGCTCACAAACCGTTGGAATACGGCTGGCGAGTTCACAAATCCAAACGCCATCTTCAGGAACTCGTACTGCCCTCCTGGAACTACAAAAGATGTATATTTTACAGAATTTTGAGCTATGTCAATGTGATAGAACCAGGCCCGTAGCCAGAGGGGGGGCAGGGGTGGCTGAGCCCCCCCCTAGAGACTTTAAGCGCCCCCTTCAATTATGACGTAACTTATAGCACAATCACATTATCACAATACCAGTTGAAATTGAAAAACAATAAGGAGAGATCTACTTTAAAAATATTTGGTTGCTTAAGTAAAGAGGGACAAACGTGACTACAATAATAGAGAATTGTCATAAAATTAAGTAGTTAAAGGCAAGCAGGATAATAGATAATTCCTACATTTTCTTCAAATGTAATATACCTGCAGCGTTGGGTACAAGTATTAGCGACAAATGAGGATTAAATTAAGAGAACCGGTCGTAAATTTGATTTCCAAACACAAACGGCAAGACCGAACCGAGGCGGAACTACGAAAAATTTTAACGTCTCGTATTAGTTACTGGTTGCTGTTCAGTTCAGTCAGCAGTGTTTGAGTGTTTAGGCCGCAGCCGCAGGCGCCGCGAACGAATGAGCTAACGAATATACGATAACCGATACGTCAAGGTCAAATTAATTTATAGAGTCTAGTCAGTAGTCTCGTCTCTGCCGTTATTTAAACGCGCAGTTAACGTCTGTGGTGACATTTTTTGATAGTGCTATATTTGTCTAATTACCTAAGATACAATTTTGTTATTATTGTGAACTATGGATAAGTTTATCATTAGAAAACAAAAAAACACTTCGGGTGAAAACACTTCAAGTGCTTCTTCAACATTTGTATGCGGTGAAAGTGAAAGTTTTCCATCCCAGTTGCCTCCATCATCGACATTACAAAACAAACAGGTACAGGAGCAGTTGCCGTTTCCATCAGATTTAGCTTCTCAAGGTATGGATATTGTTCAACTTTCCTTAGCAATATATCCCAAAGATAAGTTTGGTCGGACTTTTAGGAAAGAATGGTATTCGAAATATAAGTGGCTGGAATACTCGAGTGTTACTGATTCTGCATACTGCTATGCATGTAGGCAGTTTATCATGGGTAGTACTACAAAAGACAATACTTTTGGTACTTGTGGTTTTCGGAACTGGAAGCATGCTCTCGACAATTTCAAAGGTTTAGCAAAGCACAATTCAGCTAAAATTCATATTCAAGCTATGTCAAAATGGGCAGAAAAACAATCTAGGGAGTCTTTGGGAAAATCTGTTTCTACTTTAGTGAATGAAAATGTTCTAGAACGTAATAGGTATTATATCAGTTCCATCGCCGAAATAATACAGCTTCTAGCTACAAATGAACTACCAATGAGGGGTACTTACGATATTGACGAACACGAAGAAAAATCTTTATTTACAAATATATTTAAATTTACATTAAAAAAAGACCAAACACTTTTTGAATGCCACAATCAAATGCCCAAAAATGCCACGTATTTGTCTCCAGAAATACAAAATGATGTCATAGAGTTGTTGGCGGAATGCGTTCGTGATAGCATCATACACGATATTAATAATGCAGATGTTCCATGGTTTACTTTACTTGAAGATGGGACGAAAGATAAAAACAATAGGGAAAATGTAGCAATTGGGATTCGATATGTAAGAGAAGGTAAAGTTTGGGAATCCATACTCTGCATCAAAACTACAGAAGATTTGGACTCCGAGACTTTTACAAACTTGACCTTAAATACTCTCCAAGAATATGGAATAAGTAGCGACCGCCTGCTTAGACAGTGCTTTGATGGAGCGTCAGTTATGAGTGGAAAGAATGGGGGTGTTCAAGCGCGAATTCAAAAAAAACTAAATCGTTTTATTCCTTATGTCCATTGTTCAAATCATAGGCTTCACTTGGTTTTAATCAAGTCTATTGATATTCCCACAATCAAACAATTTTTCGATCAGTGTACCATGTTGTATCACTTTCTTAAACAAAGTAGCGTAGCCAAGTTATACAAAGGACATGCTTTGAGTCGACTTTTAGAGCAACGTTGGTCAGGCCATTTACATGTGACTAGTGTAATCTGCAATAACTATAAAGAAATCGTAAACTGTCTAAATGAAGCTATTGGTAAGAAAGATTTTCCAGGAGACAAAGTTGCTGAGGCTACTGGTTTGCAAAGAATTGTTACAATGCGCCCATTTAAATTTTGTGCGGTTTTTATGAATAAAGTGTTACATGCTTTGGAACCTGCAGACAAATTATTACAAGCACGCGAAACAGATCTTCGACAATCGGCAAGAATTACCGACTCGCTCATTGAAGTAATTCAAGGGTTTAGGGATGACGCAACGTTTGAAGAAATATGGAAGATTTGTACCAGTGGTGACTATAATACAAATACATCACTGGCTGAAGCCGAACCGGTAGAAAATAAGCGACGCAGAAAAGTTAATTCCGCTCTAAAGGCCGTCTGACACTATGCTAAATTTTGTACAAAATTTTGCAGATTAATTTTCATACAAAATTTTGCATAGTGTCATACGTATTTTGTACAAAAATTTGTTACAAAATTTGTTTGTATAAAATTTTTTAGATCCTGTTCTAAAAAATGCATAAATTTGTTATAAAATGTGCGCGTACGTGATGCGCACGCGGTTCGGCGTTTCGTAGGTGACATATCACATAACCTATCTAATTTAATTTCAATTATTCTCATTTTGGGCGTTTTTGCGAAAGAACGAGAGCGGTTTATTTAGTGCTAAATTACGAATTTGCACAATGTCATGGTCGCGGTCAAAGACATGCATGTTTATATGCAGTAAAATCTGCACAGTATAAAAATAAACATTCTAGACAGAATGCTTTACAGCAAATTCAAGCAGTCTTGCAACCCCTTAAGCCGTCTGTTACCATCAACGATATCAAGTTAAAATTTAACGGACTGAAGAATAATTTTCTCACAGAATACAAGAAGTGGAATCGCAGCCGCCGTAGTGGAGCAGGTGATGAAGATGGTGACGGGGTAAGCAAAACCTTCAATATTATCTAATTTATTGACTAACTATACATTTTTCCTGCAGATTTACAAACCAACAATTTGGTATTTCAACCGAATGTTCTTTTTGTTAGAACATGTCGAAGTGCGGCAAGCCGTGGATAGCTTAATCGCAGAAGATGACACACCGCAGGTAGGCGACGAGGAGATAGTAACATCAGAGTACTATGTGACAGAAGATGGTAGTCTCAACGATATTACTAATACATTGGACACGGGATCGAGTCAAGTTCGCGACTCCCAATTGAATTCACCAAATCTTTCTCGTCCTATTTCACCGGTAAAAGACGTAGATGGTGCTACTCCATCAAAACGACTGCAATTTCAAAAGAAAAGAAAACGAGAAACAATTGAAGATAATGTAATGCGTGAAGCATCTAGTGCCTTAGCATCAATTTCATCAACAATGCAGCAAAGTTTTGTACAAAACGTAGATGAAGATGAGGCATTGGCTCAATTTATAGTGTCGAAGTTAAAACGAATTACTGATACATCCATTCGTTTGCAGACAGAAGAAAAAATTGTACACACACTGTTTGATGCCCTAAAAAAATGTAACAATTTGTAGTATTTATTGTTAATAATAGGCATATGTAAAATAAAAACGAATTTCACAAATTAAAATTGTTTATTGCATTTTGTTGCCAGGGCACCGAACCTGGTGAAGAATTAAAATAACTTCTAAAATGATCACGAATATCTCTTGCTGCAATAGATGTCCGGTTACCACACTGTCGATTTATTTTCGGCAAGTTTTCATTAAATTCTTCAAGTTCAATATATGATTGTGCATTGTCTGTTGCGAGAAAATTGTGTAACACTACACAAGTGAGTGTAATCAACTCTACTTTTTCTGCATCTAAATTAATTGGATTTAACAGAAGACGAAATCGGTTTGCAAGAATTCCAAAGGAATTCTCTATTATTCTCCGAGCACGGGATAACCGATAATTAAAAATTCTGCTATCATTGCCGAGTCCACGATCTGGATAGGGTTTCAATAGGTTCTTTGACAGCGGAAAGGCATCATCGGCAACAATAACATACGGTAAAGCTTCTGTCATTCCTGGTAATACCTCTGGGGCTGGTAGACTCAAAGAATTGTCTTGTAGTGCCCTTGACAAGCTACTATTCTGAAAAACACCCCCATCACTAATTCGTCCATTGACACCTATATTTGCGTAAATGAACTTGTAGTTGGCAGCGGCTAATGCTAATAACACAATGCTATTTGCACCTTTGTAGTTGTAATAATACGAGCCAGCAGATATGGGTGCCCTAAAAGTGATGTGGCGACCATCAAGAGCTCCCACGCAATGAGGAAATTGCCATAATTGATCAAAATCTTGAGAAATTTTTTTCCATTCTTCTGCTGTTCTTGGTGCCTATACCAGGTTTCATATCGTAAAAATTGACAGTATAATATACGGACTATAACTTACTTTTAAATAGATTGGTTTTAATTTCAAGACTATGGCTTGGCACACTTCAGGTATAAAGCGGCTTATCGTAGTTTCATGTATCCTAGTGGTGTACATAAGGGATCGGTATGTCTCGCCTGTTGCTAGGAATCGCAAGGTAACTTCTAATCTAAAATGATAGCACAAGTGAGTGCCTATGATTAATTTTTTAATCACCTACTTGCTTCTGGAAGGGATGCATTCTCGCATTAGTGTATCTTGTTTGCATATTTCATTTGATATCAACGACAGCAAATATTCGAACTGATCGTTAGTTAATCTCAGAAAGTTTGTATATGCATTTGGATCCTCGGGTAAAAGTTCTGTATTTAGCATGTTTAAAACATCACGACCCTCGTTTCGCCTTTGCAGCCAGTTCCTGCTCCAAATTCGAGTACGTTTATTACGCCTTTTTGTTAGAAGACAAGACATAATGACAATGACACTTGCGGCAAGTGCCGAGCTAGCGATTAGATTTCGGTTCATTACAATTACCAGTAGTAGCACAATAGATAATAATATGAAATAATGAAAAATCAAAAAAGTAAATACTAGAAGAGGTTATGTTATTTTTGTTATTTATATGTGTAGGTGTACCACTACCAGATTTATTGACTTAAAAACCCATATTCCCTAGAAAAAAAATGCAAAGCGCAGACGCACTTACTAATTTTTATGATAAATTTTGTACAGTGTCAGACAATATAATTTTGTTAAATAAATTATGGAAGTAAATTTTTTATGATAAAATTCTATTCACAAATTTTACCAAAAATTTAGCATCGTGTCAGACGGCCTTAAAGGACTGTGTCGTTATGGAAACAACTGGTGCTTCGAGAGACTCTTGCAATCTAAAATCTGTATTTTTTTAAGTGTTAGACGTTATGTTGTTAGAACTCAAACGAAGGTTTAGTGAAAATGGTGAACAACATTCACTTCAAGCTGCAGAAAATTTAGAGTATGAAAACATTGGTTACCTTTCCTCAGTAGGAATATCTCTTCCTAGTAAGGAAGAACTTATTGTTGCTAAACAATATTTAAAGACTATTGAAAACCCTAATATTTTTAAAGAAATGTATAATCAAAGACAAGCTTTTGAAAACACGTATAAAATGTTAGCTTCAGTTCGAACCTTTGCTTGCAGTACGGCCTTATGTGAATCTAATTTTTCTTTTTTAACAAGAATTAACAGACCTCAGCGAGTATCGATGACCCATCAAAGACTTTCCAGCCTGGTATTTCTGGCTTTCGAGAAGGAAAGAACCAATTTTATAAATATGATGATATTTTTACGGAAGTTTAATCAGAAGAAAAACAGAAAAATTCAATTATTTTAAAAACTTATGTTTTATGTGCCACTGTGCCAGTCTTATGTATGTATGTGATTTGTGAAAGGCACTTTTTAAAATTGTTTCCATCATAATATTCAGTTGCGTTTTCGTTTACATTTACTTTATTTTATATAATGTATATCATTATAAATTAGGATATTCGGATCAGAGTGGATTAGTTTCAATTATATGTTTATTACACAAATTATAGAGAATTTTCTTAATTTCGAATTTTTTGGTATACCTTAATGTACGCCCCCCTTAAGAACATCATTGCCCCCCTTAAAGCCCAACTCTAGCTACGGGCCTGGATAGAACCCATTTTTTAAATCGAGTGTTGTTAAATACTGTGCTGATGCCAGCCGATTTATGAGGTCATCAATAACAGGTAGGGGAAAACAGTCTTTTATTACATTTTTATTAAGCTCGCGATAGTCTACACACATTCGTGATTCTCCCGTCTTTTTCTTAACCAACACTACCGGACTTGAATATTCCGAAGAACTAGGTCTAATAATGTTCTTATTTAACAAATCGCGTATAATGTCATCAACGATTTTATGTTCATGATACGCAAGTCGCCGTGGTGCACAACGAACTGGTTTGTCATTTCTTAAATCAATTTTTAATTTTAACACCGATTCACTCGCGTTAGTATTATCACCATTTTTAACACACTCGGTTATTAATCGTTTCACTTGACACTTAACTGCTTCCTCGACACCCGGATTAATGTTCAAATCAATGTCATTATTGTCAACTTGAATGTTCATGATTGAATACACCTCGGCCATCACCTCCTTCTGTTTAAAGAAAATTCCTTTCTCGTTGAATTCCCACTGCACATTTTGAAGGAAATCTCGACCTAACACAACATCAACTGTCATTACCTCATTGGGAACTACAATTGCTTCCACATTATGATTATTCGAGTCTATCTGCAAAACCAAATCGGCCATCGTATTACATGGAACTTTGGCTCCACCTAATCCCGTTGACACACAAGTTTTTTTCTTTTGCGCAATTCCTGCTGCATCAACAAATTTAACCTTAATTAGATTTTTCTTGTTGCCTGTATCGAATAACGCTTTTAAATTTAAGTTGCCTAACTTCACGTTCTTTTCGTATGGTGATTCGCACGTATTCACAATCATTGCTGTGTTGCCGTCTGTTTCACTTAACATTACGTTTGGGGTGTTTTCCGTTTGATGTGCGTCCTCAGAAGTTCTCATACAAAAACGTGAAATGTGTCCAACCTTATTGCACTTATAACAAATGGACTGCTTACCTTGGTTGCTGAATGTGGCTACTGGACCCTTCTGTTCCACGATTTGCCTTGAAGTTTGAGAGTCTCGCCTGTCAACGTCCTGTTTATTAAACGATGGTTTTTCTCGTTCATCCCGTTGCCAATTTGCCCTTGAATCGCTGCCATTTATTTCGGCTGTCAAAATCTTCATCAGTTTAAATAATTCCTTTACATCTGTAAATTGTCTTGCAACCAATTGCGTTCTCACCGTAAAATTTTTAATCCCGTGAATTATATGGTAAATAATTTCACAATCAGACATTTTAGCACGTCGAGCAAGTAAAAGTTTCTCGTAGTAATAGTCTTCTATGCGCTCACCTCTTCCATTTCCGGTTTCTTACTTTATCTGCCATACGTCCAATCAGTGCCGATCCTAGCGTAGTGGCCGCCTGCGTGGTAAACCATTTGTTCGCCGCCTTTAGAATTGTGACACTATGGGGGGGGGGGGGGGGGTCAAATTTGAAAAAATGCATAAAGTTTATAATTTTATTTTACATGGTAATAATAGAGAAATACAGAATTAGAAACGCACTTTCCGAGCCTTCAACTGTGCCAATTGTTTGATAATCTCAGTTACCTACTTCAATTTTGTCTGACATTTCATGTTCTATAGAAATCATGGCCAAATGTGACAAACGGTTTTGAGACATTGTCGATCTCAAAAAATTTTTTATCAGTTTTAATTTTGAAAACGATCTCTCTGTAGATGCAACGGAAACGGGTAAAGTCAGTAAAATTCTTAGACCTATTGTTACATTAGGAAAGGAGCCACTCAAACTATTTTCGCAAATATAGTTTAAAATTTCCAGTGGTTCACACTTGATGGTTTGCTGTCCGGTTACAAAGATCTTCAAAGACTCGAGTTCTTCGCATAACTCTTGTGAATCAATATCCGACTCGCCTGTCCTTGGATCTTGTAAATATTCCTGCAAAACCAACGATTTCTCCTTGATCGCTTCATTAGATAATTCGACAAAGTCGAAAAGTACACTGAATTTTTCCAATTGTTGATGTAATGTATCAAATCGTTCCTCCATGGAACCTATGGCTTTATCAATTAAGACATAATAAAAGTTGGTTCTAAAGTTGGCTTTGGGATCTAATACCGGTTCATCCTGACATTCGTAATCGAACTGACGCTTCTTTTTTCGTTGTCGTACAGTTCTTATATCTGGAAATTCCAAATTTTCCAATTCCACATCGGTTGCTACATTTTTGGCACACTCTACATAATTTTCGAAACTGTCTTCAGATCTTAGGGATTTGAAATATTCTATTAACTGAGATAATGTTTGAACCGCATTTTAAACATTTAATTTTGAACCTTGTAATGTCTTACTAACGATATTTACTTTAGATAATACATCATACCAAATTACTGTGGAACAAATAAATTTGAAAGTACATATTTTTTGGGCAAAGACTTTGGCTTGGTGTTTCGTATCGATGTCGCGACTCGCATCTTCAAGCAATTCAATTAAACTGACGTAAATTTCTCCCAACTGAAATCTCAACGGCTTGATAGCTTCAATACGACTTTCCCATCTTGTCGCACTCACCGATTTCAGGGTCAAGTTAGATACATTCTTCTTTAAAATATCCCACCTGTATGTTGATGACGAGAAAAAAGTATACAACTCTTGAACAAAATTAAAAAACTCAACCACTTCCAAAGTCACTTTAGCGCTATCGTTTACAACAAGATTGAGCGAATGGGCTGTACACGGGATAAATGCGGCTCTTGGATTTTGTTCTAGAATTTTCTTTTGTAAACCTATGTTTTTACCTCGCATATTAGCCCCATTGGCATATCCTTGCCCTCTGAGGTCTGCAATGTCCAACCCTGTATCTAACAACTTTTTGGTAATAAAGTCATACAGCCCTTGACCTGTAGTATTAGTAACGGGATAGAATCCAAGGAAATGTTCCCGAATTTCGACTTTATCGGCTAAGGAAACGAAGCGAATAATTACAGATATTTGCTCGACGTGGCTGCAATCAGGCGTACAATCTAAAATAATAGAATAATATTTCGCTTTCCTGGCTAGTTCAATTATTTGCATCTGGATAGTGTTTGACAGTAAAGAAATTATTTCATTCTGAAATTTATATCCTAAATAATGTGGCAGGCTTTTTTTATTTTTAAATGTCTGAATTTTCTTCAAATGTTCCGACATTACAGGATCAAATTTCGAAATCATTTGTACACATTGCAAAAAGTTTCCATTGTTGTGTGCAAATAATTTAGTAGAGGTTCCTCTGAAGGCTAAACATTGACTAGCCAAAAACTGAATTATTGCAATAAGACGCTCAATAACATTTTGCCAATATTTGACTTGCATCTCAAGTAGACGCTGTTCTTTAGAATCTATAGTTGTTAAATTTAAGAGCCTTTTTTCTAGATCGATCCACTTCTTATAGCTTTCTATGTGCTGTGTACTCTTTTCGTGTCTTGACAAGGTGTTGCTTAAGTGCTTCCAGTCCGAGTATCCTTCGTTTATTAACTTCATCGGCATTTTCGAAAAAAGTTTGCAACAGAAACAGAAGACAGCGTCTTTACTTTTAGAATAAATCAACCAATCTCGGTTCACACACTCGCCATTGGCTAATTTTCTACTATAGTAATTATTTGAAAATCGACCGGATCCAGCGGATCCACTCTTTGGAAAATTTAAATTTCGGATTTGCACGGGTCTATTTTTCACTATAATGTCAATAATATTTGTGCTAAGGAAGGATGGCCAATAAGCAGCATCAGTTAGATCAAGTTGTTCTGGTTCTGGTAATGGTAAGATATCAACATCTTGTTCTTGTTGCATTTCATCTTCAGCTGGTTCAGCAAAATTGTCATCTTCAATAATATCTACACTATCCTGGAGAATCGTATTGCAACTGACTTCTCCTAATGCAACTGATGTTAGTGTTAATCGTTGAATGGTGCTACACTCGCTGTTATCAATATCAATGTTATCATTATCATCGGCATCTGCATCTGAAGGTGGAGATTTTGATTCCAGTCTGGCATTCCCCGATTCCCCCGAAACTACGACATTTGAGGAGGTTGACGCACAACTCATACCACTGGTTTCAGGTTCATTGGTTAAATCAGTACGTTGATAATCTGGCAAAACCACAAAAATAATAATATATCAGCGCACAACACTAATCCGGTTATCTCAACTGATCGTAAAATTATTAAATAAATTTAATTACAGTTATCTTATAATCTTACCTTTTTTCAAGTATTTATGAAGTGAGTGCGACAGTTTTTTCTTTTCTTCATCCTTCTCGAGCTCGCGTTTTAGATACTGTGCACCAGAGAGCCGCTTTGTTTTTCGAATTGTCGTCGCTTGATTTTTATTCATGACAGGTATTCGTATTGAGTAATTAAAGACGTTAACAAGACAGTTTCACATTCACTGTTTAGTCTTTAGTGTTTCAGTAAAGCCTTAAAAGCCACACCCATTCATTTCACTCAAACACGTTACACGTCGCGAGGAATAACGAAAATACGAAATGTTACGGTTAGCGTTAGGAGCACTGTAAGCATAATGTGATGTGATGCTTATGCTTTCGCTTTGCTTTGCTTGCTAAATGATGGCAATGGCAATCAGCTGAATGTAAAATGAAATTGTAGGAACAACTCAGTAAACAATGAATAAGAATATGAATAAGGGTATTGTGTTGAGTGTTCTTCCGGGAAGAACTTATTCACAATTTCCAGCAAGGTATCATTCTTTCGTTCCGTTATTTTTAATCTTAATGTAACATGAGCAGGAAAAAAAATAAATGATGACTACACTGACTATTATCTCCGCTCCGGTCGGCGACTTTCGCCGCCCTTGTGTTTTACTTTTAGTTATCGTTATTTATTGCTCTATGCTCTAAAATAGAAATATAAATGTAACTCGATTTTTGGTTGAGCCGGAGCCGTTGTCTATGCCTACAAAAAATAAATTAACAATTTATGCAAAAAAAATTTTGTATTTTGGCCGCCTCTAGGAGCGGCCGCCTGCGTGTTTGACACGCTTTACCCCCCCGGTAAGATCGGCCCTGCACACAGTGTGGAACATCGCCAACAACAACAACTTACACCCCTATAAGTTTAAGAAAGTGCAAGAGTTACNCTTTAGTGTTTCAGTAAAGCCTTAAAAGCCACACCCATTCATTTCACTCAAACACGTTACACGTCGCGAGGAATAACGAAAATACGAAATGTTACGGTTAGCGTTAGGAGCACTGTAAGCATAATGTGATGTGATGCAAAAATACTATTTATTACAAAACAAACAAATAAAAATAATACCAGATGATAAAACGTGACATTTTACATGATGCCGCAAAAGACGCTCTCCTCCCTCACGTGGTCGTCCCATCGAGCACCTGGTTTTACGGTTCGTCCCGATCTTGTACGAACCAGTGGCGTAACGTCACAATGTATTATTTTAGTTTTGGTTAATTTTCTCAGAACCTACTTATTTCGTATAAATATGACGCAATTCTTTGGGGAGGAGCTTATCCCTGCCCGTGTACCACCAGATGCAAAAGTGGCGTGGGTGTGAAATATCGCCCGAACTTTGGGTATGGGAAAAGATAGATGATTTTTTGAAACCTATCCCAACGCTTCAGGCGCCGGCTCGTGAAAAGTAACTAAATTTATCTACTGTCTAGTACCATGATAAGCACGTTTGACACGTTCTGTGATTTTAATCTACTTATTTACATTTCATCAGTTAAAACTCACGACTCCCTTCGAATTTCTAAAATTCAAAGCCCAAGTTTCTGAATATCAGAAATTTATTAAAATAAAAGCAACCGTTGTTGTATCTAATAAAATTATTTTCCATTTTTAGATTCAACATTATGTTGATTACTTAGGATTAGTATCTACTTGATAACTCGGTCCTTTCCTTCTCTTCACTGGTCAACAGGCCCTAACAATGTCAGCTAGGCGGTAAAATTGTGTTAAGTCAGCTCTTTCTGTGGACGACCATAGAGTTGGAAACCAATGAAAATTAACGCCTCCATTACTTTCCATCACGAAATAGGCGTCTTAAGTCAACTTAGTATAGCGGCTTAAGAGCCTTGGTGTCAGTTTCATAATCAAGAAAAGTCTCCTTTAACTAAAGTCGACGTTAATGAATAATTAATCTTGCTATTGAAGGCAAACTTCTATGATATTCGTTACAAGCTACGATATCAATATCATTAATGTTTATAATTTCTAACTCAATATTATTTTCCATTTGAAATGGAGGGGTTCGTCCATGACAGCGGTCTTAATTTTGACATAAAGTTGACTTTAGTTAAAGGAGATCTTGAAACTGGCTCTAAGTAATTACGAGTAAATTTGGCGTTCGGAATAACCGAGCTTAGAAGACAAAGTTAATCTAGTTCCAAGCGACGTTTAGTGTCCATTAATATCAAGTAGTTCTAGAAATCTATCATTTTGCCCCAGTGGAACCATTACGCGAAAAAGTGAAGTTTCCATTTTGGTTATGACACTGTCTATATTGAAAATCAAGTGCTATTCAGCAAATTCCATAAACATTTTACCGCGAAAGAAAGATACTCTAATATCCATTGTAAACGTGAAATTGTGATAAAGAAAACTGTTAGTAAAGTCAGATTATATTGACGTTCATTTTTGTGCCGCTCAAGTTAAAATTAATCAAGGTGAAAAGTTTACTAAAGAGATCCCGCACACTAAACCTCACATTCAAGAACAAATCCATAAAAGCGAGTTTATGCTCGTTTCCACCTCAGAATCTGTACTGACTAGAAGGATCAACAACGTTTAAGTTAATGTTAATAAATGATAATTTTAGTATTAATCATTGTTTAATATGAAATAAACCGACTCTTTAATATAAAAAGTGAACGTTGATAATAATTGTGGCTGAAATACATATAGCAATAGTGGTCTTATACGACGGCACCTTGTTACTATCCACTATCTGCACCTTGTGGTTTTAGGCTAGGGTTAAAAAACTTTACAATATCATGCTGCCATACATGGATTCACAAATTGCACGTAGCACCAAACTCAAAGAGATAAAAAAATCTGGGCTGATATTTTATAAATCAACCCCATTTAATGTTTAATCAATTAACTCCTACTGCATCATCAAAACAGAGATCTAAATTTATTTGAACTTATAATTTCATTCCTTAAATACGGATCCAAAAAACACACATGGTAGTACACTCAAAGAGATAGAAAATATTTTGAGCAAGACGAACGAAATTACCATATAGAAGGAACAATAATAATTGCATATCTAATACATATACTGGTATTTTATTTACAATCAATCTGTAAATAATTAACAGCATAACAGTGTTTGATAATTGTTGCTTAAAAATACGAGATATTCACAAATATCACAGGTGGAATTGGTCCCGATACCGAGACTGCTGGTGGGGTTAGACAGAACTCTCCTTATGCGGAGGAGGTGTTTGAGTAGAGCAGTTGCGGGACTGCAACATTGGCGCCCACGTAACGTGGTAGGGTTTCACAGGCATTTGAGTTGCGCAGTTCCTTTTCGTCGATGGCCTGGCGGTTATCGTGTAAGGAGCTGCGGTCGTTGGATCTGAATGAAGACTTTCTAGAACAGAACACGTATTGCGTTACATGGTGCTTTTACAGACAAATATCTAAGACATGAAGTTTATTAAAGGTCATCATTTTATTAGACAATAATAGGTAAAAAATGTTACATGTTCTTGGCCACACCCTTATGTGGCGTACGCGATCAACTGATAAAGTGAGAAGCTCATTTGCTCCCGCGTGGCTTATTTGTAACATAACACACCTGTACCATAAATATCAACAAATTACAAAAATCAGAACCTCAAGACACCAATAAAATTAGATATTGTAAATGGATAACAATTTTAATGTGACTGTGTAACAGTCTTGGGACTGTAAAACCTGTACTTTTTATGCCTTTCGTAAAATGTACTGTTTATAATTTCATATATTACACTACTACTACACTTAAACTATTAAGCACATAGGTCAGTACATCATTTTCCTGAATCGTATGTAACCGCGGAACTTATATCTTATGCCTCTTGTCCTGATGAATTGTATCTACGTATTTTCAACGTAGCTGGTCGAATTGGAATATCGTAATTGGAAATGTTAGGAATACATTTACTTCAAATGCTCTGCAAAAGAAAATAAAATTGTTTTAAAACGAAATTTTTATTCATTAGGTGTTGTACCCCCAATCCACGAATTAGAGAGTAGTTCCTATGTAAAGGAAAGAGATTAAATGTGCCTTCAAGCAAAATTCAATAATGTAAAAAATACTAAATATGCTGGCTATTTCAGAACGAAAGACAGAAGCGATATGTGGAATAGGAATTAAAGCGAATTCTTGATTCTGTACAAGAGGTTACATTGGCAAGTCATAATTTGAGGTTTCATAACCATTCGGGTAATTTAAATCAGAAATCTGTTTGATTAGCCATTCAATGGCTGCAAACGCGTTACATAAAATAAAGGGCATCATATTGCATTGAGCTTATTAAACCTCCAACACTACCTACTGCCAATAACTAGTCATCACCTGCACCTTATAAACTTTTAAACTGCGGAATAAAAACCGACAAAAATGTGGAATTTTTCTTGTGCCGCGTCAAATAAATAAGACGTTGAGGAGTTTCATACTTGTCACGTAGGTACATAGTGAAAACTTCTAAAGTAACACCTCTCCAACTAATGAAGGAAACAAAACAAGTCGTGTTTAGAATATTTTTAATACAACTCCAGTCGAAGTTCTAGAAAGTTTCACAAAATATATGTTTGTACAAAGCTCTCAGGAGGTATCTGGAAAATGGGTTTCAATGATTGAAAGAAAGTGTTGATACTTAAACAAAATGATTTTGCCGTTTTTCTTTTTAGGTGCTTTCAGTATACTTGTATTCTCCTATAAAGAGGGTTTAAGTCGTGTCGTGTTTAGAATGTTTACAAGACCCCCCCCCTCCCCCTGCCTTATGCTGCGTCGTTACAGGTGCTTCACACTTCCTAGAGATGGTTGTAAGTTAGGTAGCGAATTAATTCTGGATATTCGATCGAACACAAGTACGCCACTTTTTCATAAACTTGTGATTCTGGGGCAAGTTCGAGAGTTTTCGATATCGCTCAAACATTAGTGCAACGGCCATCAAGTAACAACCAAACGATCATTTATTAATGTAGGCCAGATGGAGGTTGGAAATGGTTGCTTTTATTTAATTTGATAAGAGCTTCAAATTGTTTGAAATTTTCAGGTGTTCCTTTCGGTCTAGGACGTTTCGCCGTCGCCGTCGACCATTTCGCCATCAACTTCCACATATTTATAAAAATAAGAAAATTGTTCCAAACCATTGAGTGAGAAATAGTAAAAGGCGCAACTATAATGTAAAATTGCGATACATATTCCTCATCTCATTCGCCGAAGTTTCCTGCACCCCCCTGTCTACAGTGAGAGGGATGCAAATGTGGTAGACGCGCGACTCTGATGCTTAAACGTCGCTCAAATAACACGAACGATACTACGACTGTGGAAATCGACTACTTTTTACGAACTTGCTAAGGTACTGACACATCTCGATGCCTCTTAACAAATGGCGTGTCCATATGTCTGTACCGAAATAAACCTCATCCAAATTAATCAAGTTGCGCCTCTTTATATTTGTCACTCAACGTCCAAACCCAAGTTTCATATTGACAGGGTTTTCTACTGTGATCTGTAGACATAAGTATCGTTCTGAAACTTTCTATCAAACAATGCAAATTATCAGAGTTTAAGAAATAGTTTCTAAATTCAACAATAACCACTTCCTTCTGAAACGGTTGGCCAATTAAGTATCGTACTTGTGAGCTTATAGTCCAAGAGCTGGTAGACATTTTTGAGTAGGTATTTGAGGCACGCTGAAAACTTGTCCAATACTTCTCCAATAATACCCAAACACAGAATTGCAGACCTGGCTGAGGAATAGCGGGGCTAAATCAACCCTTATATTTTAAAAGATTTTGTTTGTTCAAAAAATGTTCTTGAGGCATTTCGAAATCTTTACACCATTAAATTTAATGTTTAAAGAGCGAAAAAATTAATAAGACAGATCCTTTAGTGAGGCGTTACACTTTGCCAGACGCCTTCAAAGTTTCAAACAATGTTGTTGAATTATAAACTTTATTTATTTCTATATTTTATGATTGACCGCTAGATAGCGTGAATATTCAGTTTTGGTTTTATCTTTAGAGCGCAGACAAATGTACAAAGAGAAAATAAAAGGAATTTTGAGTTGATGTTCGTTACGCTTTGTTGTGATGTTTAATTGCCCCATAATTCCGCCAGTAATTCCGCTACCGCTAACGCTACGAAACAAATGACCGTTATACACCCAGTGTACTTTGATCACTTTTGATGCAAGTTGCAGCACAATTGTCTTTATTTCGAAATAAAAAACGATGAAAATTTCAACATGATACAATTACAACAAATTCAAACGACACTAATAATGTGTTGATCCTCCGCACTATTTCTTACGCATTCAGATACTCGACGGGGCATACTTGAAACGAGACTTGAAATTAACGAATCTGCTAGCTTGTGATATACTATCTCAAGATTCCAAAAGACGCCTTTGAAGATCATCTAAACTGTTTCCAGGTAAATCATTTAGCCATAGACCCATCAACCCCCCCCCCCCCCACCGTGTTCAATTGGTGGTAGATGCCGCTGAACACGCAAATTGTAGATGCCGTTTTTCTGACTTAATAGTGTTACCTACTTTAATTTCTTTAATCATGCTGATATTTTCATCGTTTCTTAATTCGAAATAAACGCGCTCCTGGGTATGGCTATACCTTGGGATTGCGTATTATATGACTTTCTTTATTTTTTGACCTACATTACCAATTCCCGAACTCCGATCTACAAATTTGATAAAGAATCCATCTACAATTTCATCGTAATCGGTCCGCTCGTTTTCGAAATATTGTGCTCACGGACAGTTACGCAAAGTTATGAACTCGCTAGGAGCTCGTAAAGACGTTTGCTGATTTATGGATCTGGGAACTGAGCTCACTTCTCTGGATAACATCTTATTAAATTAAGGGTAAGCGTCGTCTTATATGATTTACTGTTATTTGGCAGTACAGGTGCGCATTTGTATTCGAAACATCAATTTCTTGGTACAAACGTAAGATCCAGCAATTAATTTAATCGATCATTCGTGATTGGAGTTTTGTTAGACTAGGAGTTTACTTTCGTAAAGTTAAGATACTCACATTTGTAAGTAACGTAAATTATCATTTTGAAAATTTGAATATTTGTGTACGCTATCCCATTGGGGAGTTTATTTAATATTTGTTGACAATAATCCAGCATTTATTTTGGTATCTAAATTGACTTGTATTCTTCGTCATTCCCTCGTATTTTCTCAATTTCAAATCATTCAAATTGAGTGGCGCTCAACCCGCTTGAGCACCAAAGTAAAGAAAATCATTTTACCCAAAACGAACTACCGCCGTGGAAGAGTCTCAAGCTCTTATATTGTGTTTTATCCTCGGCTAGTTGGCCGTTTATGCGGCGGGTTTGAGAAATCGCAGCGCCAACTCTCCTACCGTATATAAGGCACATTAAAAGTATTTGATTCCAACATTTGAAACAATATCGATGACTACAATACCCCACCCTCCCTTTCTGATCCTCGAGCGACAACTTTAAATGTAATTTCTTGTTCGCAGTTGCAGTTGCAGTCCTATCGAAAAATACTTTAAATATTTGAAAAATGTAGTGCCGGTATTTGCGCCCTAAACATCTTATTTGACGTGTTTCCCGTCAATAGTTCCAAACCAGTGTGGGGATGGCCAGTTTTCATTAAAATTTGTTATAATTTCTTCCAATTGTTGCCCGGTTACATTTTTCCAAACAACGGATAACGGTAAAGAGAAAAGTCAAGAAAATGGTCAAGAAAACAACAGGGACTCTTCAGGAGACAAGACAATACACCTTAAAGCTTGCTACAAGCTTCGCCTCTTACTTAAAACACAAAGAAAGAGGAAAGAAAGACAGACGAGCGATAGCTTCAGGAAACATGATATTGAGAATGTTCCTACATATCATAGAAGAGTTCCATCTAGCACTGGCAAAGAGGATAGAGGGGGCAACAATCTCTATAGGAGGAGAAGAAAAGAAGCAGAAGATATCAAACAATATGTCCACTGCAACACTACCTCACGGGCCTTCGGTGACTATATGTCAGGGAACTGAAGATGCTACTAAATGGAACGAATGTTTATCTCCATCCTTCTTTGCACTCATCCATAAATATATGTTCGATTCCAGCACTAGAATTAGGAACGCCCTTCCTCCTACTAATGAAATGGGAAAACTATTTCAAAAAATTGCATTGGCAGGGAATTTTCTCCTATCGATGAAAAAAGTCCAGCTAATCGTGTAGGAAACGGAATCGAGATTCGTAATTCCGTTTCCTATACGGTTAACGCAACTTACACATTACACGGCAATTAGGGACTGTCGCGCCTCTAAGTCATCAACTGATTGATACGTTAATCTGTCTGTTTATTGTAGTGAGTGTGGTATTTGGTATCGGTGATTTGCAATATAATTATTGCCCACAATTATTTAGAAATTTAACGTTAATTTAATTACTGATATGGAAATTACACTTTCGGGTTGTTTATGCAGTTTTGCATTTGGGCCTAATTAATTTCTATTCATTCAAAGCATCATTAGCGGAAACAATACTAATCTTCTCATTACCTTCCTATTGTATCTACTCTACATATACATTTCCGAAAGAAAAGGTGGCTTTATTTATAATGATATTTGAAATAATAATTGAAACAATTACCTAATGACCAGGTCATTATATCACAATGTAAGGTGTACATTTATATAAATCATATTACTTCCTTATCCAAATTTTATTCGTGTCCTTGGTAGCAAAGTGAAAAGAGGACAGCAAGTTTTGAAAGTGCATTTTAAAAATGGCCACAGTTTCATCAAGAACTAGAAAAATTGTACAGTTGATAGCAGATGCTCACTCTAACCATCAACACAAGGGAAAGTATCAAGAATATATTGGAAGAACTGGGAGATCACGACAATGTACTAGAACCCGAAGAAGAACCAAATCCACCAAAATTAAAAAGTAAAGGAAGGTGCCATATTTGCCCAAGGAAGAAAGATTGCAAATATAAATCCAAATGTCACAAATGTAATAATATTGTGTGTCGATCGCACAGCAATACTATAAAAGTATGTAATAAATGTGAATGATTTTTTTTTAAATTAGAAACATTTCAATACAATTATATTTTGTAAATGTTTACATTATTTCTATTAATAGTTATTACGTTTTCGAAATGATGATATCTCACATTATTCCCCCTTTTATATCATTTTAACGTTAATTTTGTATTAAATCTGCAAAAACAACACTGGGGCGAATCCACCTGGTACTAGGTGTTTTAAAATTGACCTGGTATTAGGAAAGTATTGATTTATTCAATATGTGATATCATAACATTGAGCAAACCATTCTCAATGGATTAGAAAGAAATTCACTATACTCCGAAAATATGTGTAGTTGTACAAGTACAATATTAGTATTTGTAATCACGTAGTACTCGAAACCACCGGATGTTGTAATACTAAATTATCCGACGTACCCCCTTACGTAACCGTTTTGGAAAACACCTTATTGCTAAAAGGAATATGTCATTTTATAGCACCACTATCGTCAGAACCAAGTGCTGTGGGTCACTGTAACGTTCTGCAGACGAATAGATGGCAAATGGGAGTTGTATGACTTAAAGAAGAAAATGAATATTGTAAATTCTGATATGGAAGTAACCCCTCACTTGATATTCTGTACATTGTAACTAATCAATATTTTATTTATTTCTTGTAATAATATACATTTGTTTTTATAACCTATGGACAATAAATTATTCACTTATGAAAGTTTTTATATACCTACTGTTTCAAAATAGACTAAGTTTAAAAAAAAACGGTGTAGCTTACTTAAACTTTCGTAACTACAAATCCACACTGGATTTGGTCAAAGTATATTATAATAAACTTCCTCGCATATTGCTAATACAATCCTTACTTACAATTATTGTAAATACAAACGTATATAAGGAAATTATTAGGTAGATATATTTATTAGGAAATAGTGTTCGTTGCTTACATACTTTTTATAAGGATTCCGTAACTATCAAAGTTAATTGGCAAATTGATGAAGCACTAACGAAGCACTAATCATAATGACTAAACTTGCTTCCCTTCTTTGAACTTCTTCTGCTAACGTGAAGTGGGCCGCGACATGTTATTTATAGAATTACTGCGTAACTATCAAAGATAGATCAAAAAATTGTGAAGCACTAAGAGGCACTAACGAAGCACTGATCAGTGATCATAATAACTAAAAGTGGTTTTCATCTTAGAACTGTTTTGCTAGCGTGAAGTTGGCTGGAACATACTGTTTTTTCAATAACTTTGCTATTGTCAAAGTAAATTGGAAAATTGTTGAAGCACTAAGAGGCACTAACAAAGTACTAATCAAAATTACTAAACTTGATTCTTAGCTTAGAACTTCTTTGACGTGACGTTGGATGGAACATACTGTTTTTTCAATAACTTTATTATCAGAGTTAATTGGAAAATTGTTGAAACACTAAGAGGCACTAACAAAGCAAATGAAAATTACTGAACTTGATTCTTATCTTAGAACTTTTTTGCTAGCGTGAAGTTGGCTGCAACATACTGTTTTTTTTAATAACTTTGTTGAAGCACTAAGAAGCGCTAACGAAGCATTAAAAATATGTTTTAAAAAACGCAATTCTCGCAAATTGTTGAGCCACCGTGAATTGAGCAAGAACATTTTAAAATATGATTTACTCCGTTATATTATATTTTGCTGCCGAACTATTTGAAGCACTAAAATGCACTAACGTAGCACTAATCAAAACCACCAAAGAAAATGTTAGTGCTTTTAATTCTTTGCCAACTTCACGGACCTGACAATCCAATGTGTTTTTCTCACAGAAGTTTTTTGATCCAGGCCTACGCAATAGCCAATGTGCCCTCAATAGACAGTTTGGTTCTTACCGTGAAGTGAATATATCCTATATTCACACCACGGTTCTTATCTTACTAGCACTCCGTACTCACATTCATTTGTCATTTGTCAAATGGTTGCCACCGTAAGTCGTACCGGTTGCAAGAAAGCTGAAGACCAACGCACGAATAACACACATTTCCAGAAGAACCCGTTCAGTCGCACTGGAAGAACAAGAAGGATAAATATCGTCGAGAATTGAAGAAAATTCCGCCTTCTCGTTCAAGAAGTGCAGCATCCAGTGAGAGACAAGGATGATTCAGATGATGAAGTGGCCTCAGTCCAAGATGATGATGCTTCCTTACCAGCAACAACAACAGCTACAAGTACGCACGACAGTGACTCCTCATCCTAACACACAAAATCTACCAGTGGTTCTACTACGCCCAGTAGTTTATTTATTGTATTTATTTTTTAATAAATTAGAAATGGCGCATGAATGCAAATTAGAAAATTTTGCTTTTTACATGATTACCGAAAAATTTGGTTCACCAGCGATAGATCTGTTTGCGATTACAACCGATGCTGAATACACCCGTTTTGTACCTTTCCAGATCCTTCCTCAATTACACCAGACTTTAGTTATTACCGCAACAGTGTTCTTTAAATATTGATCACTGCAATGAGGGCGGAATTATATAATTACACGAACTTACCTTTGGGGAAGTTCTCGCATAATTGCATAAAGTTGCCTTCCGAGTGATCGGGTTCACCCTCATTGACCCAGCCTTGAGGTATCGTTACTCTCAGATCAATGACATCTCGGACCCCACCTTTCTTTCTTTGGTTTAAATCTATGCGAAATTACTACACAGATTACTCGGACGACAGCTTTGTTTAATCATTATTGAACTTCCTAAGGTAAGTTCGTTTAATCTTAATTTAAAAATCAAACTTAGACTTGGTGATGTCTGAGAAGGAGATTTTCGCTTTTAAAGTTAAAAATAATCACACAAATCGTGATGAATCTTAGATAGTATTTTGTTTGGTGTTTGATGTAAGGAACATTCAATATCTATTTGCGAAAAAAAAATCTTACCGTAATCCGGTGGAGGGATAAGATCTGGATTTTTATCATCGTTAACAGTGTCGGTATAGGCCGAAACTTGAGGATTTAAAGGGAGCTCATCTCTCTTCGGACTTCTGGAACGTCTCTCGCGAACGGGACTTTCAATTTTAATACGTTTAACGGCAAAGATAATTACACCTATTGCGCCTGCAACAATTAAAGTTGACCCGGCGGCTAATAATATGTACAACCATGGCCCCTCCGCTTTCTCTTCGTTCGATGGGCCCGTAGATCTTCTTAATTCTTTTAATCCTGGAGACGGCAAAGTTTTAATTAAAATTGAGTTTGACGCTTTCGACCACCCTTTGGCGTTTACCGAATACGCCGTGGCAATATATTCGGTCGTTGCGTCTAAATTAGAAATTTGAAATTCAGGTACACTCGATGATAAGTTCGCAGTTAAATTTTCCGCGACCGAAACTAATAACACAAACTTTTGTCTTAAACCACCGTCAAATCCTTTTTTACAGTTTACCGTTACCGAATGATGGGTAGTGTTACTAACGGCACATCCGTTCGGCGGATCCGGCCGGCCGGCGGGAACAATGTGGTAAACGCACGGCGTTTGCTGCGACCCTAATTCGTTTCTTCCCCAACATTGCAAAGTGCCGTAGTGTGCTGCTATCGAAGGGGTGTAGGTCAAAATGCTACTTCCAGGTTCCGCCGTAAATTCGCTCAGTTCTCTGGAAACCCCAGGCGTGCTGTTGAAAATCCAGCGGAACAGTGAGGCCGCAGGCTCGGCATCCACCTGTTCAAAAATTAGCATTTAGTGCCAGTAAACCAGAAACCGTATTTTATAGTCGCGTTTAAACAGCGAAGACAGAAAATACAACAGCAATTTATTATTTAAGTTTTCTCGGTCTCCGTAACGATTTCGATAAATAACATCGACATTTGCAATCCAAGAGCTCTCGATTATAGTAGAAAAGTTACCAAGAACACCTTTCTGTTAAAGTTTTAAATCGATAACTTCCGCAAGCGTTTGCGGTATTAGACAAAATAGCTTCCACTTGAGAAATTGTGTTTTAAATCTGTTCCGTAAGATCTTAAAATAGAGCACTAAATCAAAAGTAAATACTACGACGAACTGATTTCAAAGTGCATGTACAATTTTATTTCCAACTCGAAAGTTATCGACTTTCATGTTCATACTGAGAAAGAATTCTAAATGGATATTTTCTCACCTTACATTCTATTCTCAAAGGTTCGCCTTTAGCAGCGCCGAGAACTTTACGCCCTCCTCCCTCCCCGCATACAGGTTCAAACTTGACACGAAGCTGAAATGGGGCACTTCTTGTCGTTCCCTCCGAATTCCCAGCCTCGCAAAAGTAACGTCCACTGCTGGCACGAGTAACTCCCTAAACCAATCAAATATATTATAAATCTAGAAAAAGTTCAAATAAAAAGGAAATAAACGCACAAAACCATTTTAAACTTGATCAATAAGAGAGCTTGTGATAAAAAATCAGCAAACGCTTTCAATGCAAATAAAAAAACATTTTATTAAGTTAAACGTAATGAATCAAACTTTTCGCGGATGAATACCCACGCGTTCCTTCTTAGAATTGCTCATTTCTTTATTTTTTACATTATTTTTAAGTATTCATTTTACCTAGGACGGTCTTAGAAAATCATTCCTTTTCAATACAATTTTGCACGAAATTGAAAAATCTCAAGAAAGGAAATTCTATCGAAGTAAATTCTCATTTATTTAAGTTCGCGATAATTACAATTTTATTTGGAACGTTTGACAATGCAAAATTCATTTACTATAGGCAAGGGAATCCTCATAAACATTTAGTCAAAAACTGAACTGGTATCACACTAACGCCAATAGGTAAAAGACAGGGCCCCCATCCCATAATTTTAAATAGCAGTCCAATTCTAGAGCATCGAACTTCAGTCCTCTCATTTGGCCTATTTTAAGTAGTCATCGTGAAACACCACTTTTACCCAGTTCATTTTAAATTATAATTTTTAACTTGAAAACGTTACATGACCAGTTTGTCAGTCTCCTACTGGCCACTAAGCGTAAAATTATACGACTAGTGCTAGGTTTTATACTGCCCTTTACAATTTTTTATTTATAAGCATCAATAGTAATAATAAAAACTACAGGTCAAGACCCATTACACAGATGTACAATTTGCCCCACGTTGGGCGACCAAACAAAAATGTTGTGTGCAATGGCCCCACCAAATTCAACCATAGACAAAACTCCTCAAACCTAGCTAGCTCTCTAATTAAAACTCTTCTAGAACATATTGTAACAGTTTAAAATAGTATTAACCTTTGTAGTCATATTTCTATTTCCATTACCCTGTATTACATGTTCGCGCATCGTTGAATGCAACCAATATGTTAATTCTCTAGTTACTTTTATATTTTTGTGTTGCCTGCCCGTTTTAGTTTCTCGATCTACCGATCAATGACGTCAGTTGACTGTAATTCGATACCTTGCTGTCATTGGTTTTAAATTCGTTTCCTTTATCGATAAGCATTAGATATTACCATTTATGGTATTGACATATCCATCGGCTCTCGTGGTTGGTTGGAATTATTCGTCGTCGCTTGCATCGTGACCGGAAACAAGAAAGTTAGCGTCTTCTTTTCTCGCCACCTGCTTTAGAGAGACCGTCGATTTGTGATCCCGAGTTGGGGGTGCTTGTTATATCTTCCAGTGGTTGATTTTGGATCGAACACCCTTGCGAAAGCATCTTTTAACCAAGTCAACCCAAATTAATGTTTGCACCAAGCAGTTTCGTTTTAATGCCTGGGGACAAACTTCCGTAAGGAATTTTTTTTTGCATTGGAGGAATTTCAAGCCACCTTGATCGTAAGTTATACTCCGTGTGATCGAATCCACTTTACCTTCTTTCTATTTCTAGGGGGAATCCATCGTATTTATGGTATAAGAAGGCTACCTTACTTTAACGAAGTTCTTTTTTTTGTGTACTCTCTGCTTTAAGAGGTTAGCGCATTATATTTGGTTAACCGTGGCCATAATTACATTATATTTTAGAGTCCTTGTAAGGAGTCAAAGTCCAACGATTCCGTAGCTTCTACTTACTCTCTAAGCGAAACACATCTACGTTAAACGACAACATGCAGGAGTTCCGTGTACTGTAAAATCTGCCATTGAAACGTTACTATCTCTAAGGCGCAGCCAAACAGATACTGCGGACACCAACCCTTTTGACACCTGTTGCGGTACATAGAAAACCGTTAGCCGTTTACACGTACACCAGGAATCTTAGGAACCAGAGACCTACCTATCGTAGTGGTGATATCTTATTATTGTTTAAACTACTTATTGCCTTTGTGTATTTGCATTTCGTTTAACCCATACTTATGTGGTAAATGTTAACTGGCCGAACACCAGAGCCACCCATATTACTCTTAATTAGTACGCTTGAACTTGAAAGGGAATAATTTTGCGTTAATTAACTGCATTTACTCATGTGAAGTAAATCACCTGTGAAGTACAGAGCTCTATACTATGATTTAAACTTCGATACCCTACAAGCTACCAATCAAGGTATTCAATTCACTGTCAATTTAACCCATTAAACTCAATCACTGTGCAACGGTAGTGGGTGTTCTATACCTACTTTCAGGATTTTTGGTGTGAACTAGTTTCAGCTACTAAATTTATGTAATATTTCATTGGGGGAATTTTATGTAAACCTTGGAATTTGGGATAATTATTTCAACACTTATACTTGGGGTTGTTTAGTTTTTACATAACGTGTTTATTATACTTTATTGATTTTTGATTCCCATTCGGGGAACATAACTTTTGTGTTGTGGTTACGTATGCAGGTGCAATTGCACCCAATAAACACTTATTTTTGTGGGTTATCAGTTGCCTACTTTAAAGCTAAAGCTACCTTTCCTAGTTCCGGTAGTGGCAAGCGAAACTTAACTTGGAATTAGGTGGCGCCCATAGAGATTTTAATTGAAGCGACCAAAAGTAAGTACTGACGACCTAGGCTGGATCGAGGAGTTATAAGTGCCAATTACCAATTGAGTTAATTCTGTTACCCACAACCCTGTACATTAGTCTTTCTCTCTCCGCTGTTTGCTATTTGGTCAACAGAGCTAGCTGGCCGGTCAGCGGCGTGTGTTTTATTTATAAAGCACATGGTATTTTTGTAGTGCCTTGCATTTTGTTGCTTGCGCGTTATAATATCCGAATCCCCGATCCCTTGAATTCCAAAAGAAAGGAAACACCTGAAGTACACTTTGGGTACGGATCAACAAAATGAATCATAATTAAGCATGAGACCTATCTGGATCGTTAAGGGGATCAAATAAACACACAACTTGCATGATTTCACACACACACAAATGAATATAAACATAAAATCCTAATTATCAAAATTTAACTATAACAGCGTCCGTTTAAACACACCTCTTATTACTACGCGAATACAATTATACAAAGTCAAGAAATCTTAGACTACTTAGGTCCAGTTTTCGGTTACAAATCCCAATAAAAAAAATCCGAACACACAGAAACATTAATTGCGAAAGAAAACAACGTACTTAACTTACACAGGACGACAACTTCAATGAAAACTGCTACCCCAAACTGTTACGTACGATTTCTTCAGAACTTTGACTTGAACTTGAACTCTGATTACACGACGAAAGGCAAACCTTTGCCATGAAATTTTAACGCAGAAACGCGCGTCTTCTAAACTTCAAAGGACAGTTGGGCCTCGAAATTGGCAAAATGCTTCTTCTACCGAACCACAACTCGGCCTCAACGCTAACTACAGTACTTAACGCGTCTTCCCTCCGCAAACAAATCGAAATTTCGTATCCAATTATCGAGCGTTGCAACTCCACAAACCAATCAAAGCTTCGCTACAAGACGGTCTATTCAGTCACGTAGGCAAATATTACGCGGAAGTATCAATGCACAATTTTCTACGATTTTCTGATTAAAATGCATCCTTATCTCTAGATAATTGCATCAACCTTTTATGAAAATAAACGAAGTGCCCAATAAATCAAATCCGAACTGTCACATAAATGATGACAAAACAAAATTAATAACGAGAATGAGAAAAAGTTTCCCTAGGAAATGATCGTTTTACAACGAAACAAAATAAATAAATAGCTTGGATACCAGCTAGATATGTAATATAGTTTTTTTTATCCATAATAAACCCCACCAGATTAATTAAATGAATTGAAATGAACATTCGATTAGTAATTAACGACTTTCATTTTGAATAAACTTAGGAAATAGTCACAAAGAATTACGATAAATTGAATAATTAGCTCACTAACTTGATTACAATGTCAAAGGGGCTACTTTTTGTTATCTGACAGTTAATTTCCACAATAACACATGTATTCACCTAGGAAGTTATCTATCAGATCTATTTCACTAACAATCATTATGGGTTTAAAGCAAATAATTCCTTATCTTATAATTCCATTGTTCTCACACTTTCCTCCGGTTGTAATAATTATATACCTGCTCATAATTGAAATTAATTAACCGGATCCGTTCCCTATTGATCTAGAACTGTTACGCCATCTACGGCACGATACAAACGGACAAATATGACACAATCAAATCTTTCGATTACATAATGTGTCACGAGGAATGACAATGAAAAAAATGTAAAGTAACAAGTATGCTAATTCAAATTTATTGCGGGGCCGACACAGAAAATACGGCCGAAAACGCTCTTGTCTGATTTAATTTTCAATGCCATGCCTTATTTATGACTCTGTTATAAAAAGTCACATCATCGGTAAGTATGGTCGTGATATAAAACTATAAAACTAAAATGAATCATTTACTTCATACACTTTGTAGCAAAATTTGCCATTATCTTGATGTTTTTAAAAAAGGTTTTGTGTATGTAGTGGTCGTAAAACGTCTTTTTTATTTGACAGAAAATTGTTAGATCTGTCCACACAATAGGTTCGACGAAATTGATTTGAAATTCAATATTTTTTGTTATACCTGCATATGAATCGCCGTTTAGACGTCTTTTTCACGGTGATACTGTATGCGAGATATTGTATCCAAGGTACAGTCTGCCGTCAGAATTTATGTTAAATACACTTCGCGGACTTTGGGCATTCTAAACTTCTCTTTCGCAGTGAAGTACTTTTTCGGCGATGCAGTGGCGGGCTAACCAGTCTCTTCGTGTAATCAGGTCCAATGAACCAATAGCCCATCAGTACCCCAAAATTGTAAAATCGCCGGGCGACTGGGACCAACGGTAGACCGAAATTTGGTCGCCGATACTGTATACGTGTGTGAACACCTCCATAGTTTCAGGTGTAACCGTGATGCCGGTATCCGGGTATTTCAGAAGCTGTTTTAGCTACGATAAGATTCTCATCTTTTTTGCAATTAAAGTAGAAAGTGTGATAGAAGACTGCCCTATCAAGTCACATTATATCATTTTACAAATTAGTATAATAGTAGGTATATTATTATATAAGTTTAATAAGACGCTGTATTATCGCACGAGTGTGTTTGAAGCACGACGAGCGTAGCGAGGTGTGCTTCCATAGAACGAGTGTGCTAATACATCTTATTAAACAAGTGTAATATACTATTTTATCTACGTTGCTTTACTGAATTTTTGAAATTTCGGCTGCTCAATTTACCGTATTAAACTAGGGACTTTTGTGACAGTTCATAACCCTGTATGTTCAAAGTTGATAACACTGATCTAGTAGCACTGAAACAAATTCAAATAATCTGTCATTTAATTCGCATGTAAATTTTTTGAAATGGAAGCCTAGTAGTACATTATTTTATGTGGAGGAGAAGTATTACTTTTCATGGCGCGCCTGTGTTTAGGCTAATAGAAGGCAAGCAGCGTAGCGATGGGAGTGCGGGGGGTGCGGCCCGCACCGGGCGGCATGTCTTCAAAGGCGGCAAAAACAAACTCAACAATTCTAAAATTGCCGCCCCTTAAACGCGACTGCGCAATGCGCAAAAACAATTTGCATTTGCAGCCATCGAGTATTATTTCATTTCACATTTCAGTACAGCGTACAGCATCGAATCTGGTACTGGAGCGCGCATCAGTTTAAATCTTTTAGTTGAACGTTACGCTTACGACGGTACCCAGGTAGAAATAAACGTCGGTCTGCTTGGGTATATATAGAGCTCTAGTTGTACCTGGGTACCGAAACGTGCTTGCTTACATGTTTTGAATTTTGTGCGGTTTAAAAATCGACTCGGTTCAAAATGAAGCGTCACAGAGAAAGTGGAGCGGCGTATAAACGAAGACGAGAAGAAAAAGAGAAAGAAGCAGCTAAATCACGGGATTCGCTGTTGAAATACTTCAATCCTAATCCTAACAGTTCGCAGTCTTCTAGTCAAAGTGTTGAAGTCAATCCGACAGAACTTAGTCCACAACAAGTCATTCAAGACATTCCTGAAGTTGCCGATGTGATACCACAAGCTAGTCCTGAAGAATGCAGTAACGAAGAGAATTCAGAAGAAGAAAGTGCAAACGCTATAGGATCTGAAATCTCGGCTTTGAACGAACTTACTTGTAGCTCAGAATCCCAAGATTTTATCGAAGTTCGCAATTCAGAGGTACTTCAGAAAGTCAATGTCGACGTGGCGGTGGCGGAAACCAGCACTCAGAGCAACGAAATTCCAAACGATGCGGGACTGTGGCCAGAACTAATTTCAGACGAACTGCGCGTGTACTTGGTGAAACAAGGTCCGGATCAAGTGCGCCATATGAACGCAAAATTTGCTTCTCAAACAAGACCAGCATCAGAGAAAAGTAAAGGCCTTGTCAGAAATTTGACAAAAAATTGGTTCTACAAAGTTCTAGAGAACAATCAAAAAACTTTGCGAACCTGGATGCTATATTCACCTGCTAAGGGATCGCTAGTCTGTTTCTGTTGCAGATTGTTTGATAGAAATTCTTCCCAGTCTTCAAGTTTCAGTAAATCTGACGGTTTCAAAAATTGGTTGAAACTAAGCCCAAAAGTTGACGAACATGAAGCAAGTGCCTTGCATTGCAGTACCTTTTTTCAGTGGAAGACTTTGGAAATTGGGCTGATGTCAGGAAAAACTATTGATTTCCAACATCAAGAGTCAGTTTTACGAGAAGAAAAGAAGTGGCGTGACATTCTGAAACGCATACTAGACGTCATCTTGTTTTTGGCGCGACAAAATCTTTCCCTGAGAGGTCACAGAGAAAGTTACAAAGATTCGTGTGTGGAAAACCACGGAAACTTTCTCGAACTTATACACTTCTTATCCAACTATGATTCAGTTCTAGCAGAACATCTAACTCGAGTTAAGCTGTCCAACAAACTTACGCCAACGTACTTATCTCCCGAAATTCAAAACGAGTTTATTAATTTGCTTGGAGACCATGTTCGACGTCGAATAATTAGTGATGTGAATGATGCCAAGTACTTTTCAATTATATTCGATAGTACACCGGACATTTCTCACAAGGACCAAACCAGCCAAGTCATTCGCTACGTCAAGATCAGCGGAACAGAAGTCGAAGTTGTGGAGTCCTTCATTGATTTTATTGAAACGCATGGAAAAACTGCTGAACAAATTTCATCGATGATCTTAAAGAAATTGGAAACTGACGGTTTAGATATTCAGAACTGCCGTGGCCAAGCTTACGATAACGCTGCTACAATGGCCGGTATTCGCAACGGAGTACAATCTAAAATCCGGGAGATTAATCCTAAAGCAACGTTCATTCCTTGCTCGAACCACAGTTTGAATCTTGCTGGCGTTCATGCAGCATCTGTTTCGGCAAGTTCCGTTACTTTTTTCGGAACACTAGAACGTATATTTGTATATTTTTCGTCATCGACACAGCGTTGGGATGCTTTACTTCAAGTGACAAAACAAGGTGTAAAGAGGCTCGTTGACACACGCTGGAGTTCTCGACACGACGCTGTTGCAGTGATAAAAAATCATTTTGAAGAAATTCTGGAGGTACTGGAAAAGTTGAACGAAAACCACAATGAAAACGCCAAGACTCGTTCAGATGCTGGAATATTGCTTTGCTCCCTTCGAACTTTTTCGTTTCTCGGGTATCTCAGCCTTTGGAGTACTGTTCTTTCAGAAATAAATGATACTCAAAAATACTTGCAAAGACAAGGTCTAAACGTTAAAAATTGTGCTGAAAAAGTTGCAGCTTTAAAAATTTACTTAGAGACAAACAGGGAGAAAATCGTTACCAAAGCCGCCGAATATGCAACCTTGATGTGTGAAAAGCTCGATATAAGCGTTACTTCTAAACGTACAAAAAAGAGAAAGCAGATTCACGGAGACGGATCCGAGGGCGTTTCGCTCACCCCAGCACAAGAGCTTAGTCGAGAAATGTACGGAGCTGTTGATAGAATTATTGAAGAAATAACGACTCGATTTCAGCAGTTGGACGAAATTCGACAAAAGTACAGCTTTCTTTTTCCGGAATCGCTGCTGGACCCGCAGAAAGAAGACAATTTTGATTTTGAGCTTCCCGATGATGTGAACAGGGAAGACTTCAATGTAGAGCGTGACCGCCTTCGAAATTTTTGCAACGCTGCTAATCACAAAGTTGAAACGTTTTCAAGTGATCCTTTAAGTCTTTTGAAGTTTATCCAACGTTATCAACTTGAAATTTCCGTGCCGAACATTGTTATCATGCTGAAAATTTTCCTGTCTTTTGCTGTTAGTGTTGCATCGTGTGAAAGGAGTTTTTCTAAGCTGAAGCTTATTAAAAATTACCTTCGTTCGCAAATGTCTTCTTTGCGCTTGCGAAATTTAGCGATTTTGTCAATTGAAAGAAAGTTGACAAATGAAATTGACTTTGACGACCTTATTAAGGAATTCGCAGCAAGAAAAGCCAGAAGAATTAATATTTAGTTTTAAACGTTAACGTTTGTAATTATGATGACTTGTACTGGTACGTAATACTCTAAAGTTTGTTTCTTGAAATAAATAAATATTTATTTCTGACATATTATTTCCGTGCACTATTAATAATTAAATTGTAATGTTACGTAATATAACCTTAAGACAAAATTCCAAGAAATCCTTGAGACGAGGGGCGGCAAAATCTTACTTCCGCACCGGGTCAAAATCACTGACGCTACGCCGCTGAAGGCAAGCCATGAAAAGTAACTTCTCCTCCAAATAAAATATGCTATTTTTTCTTCAAACTTCCGCAAATTTATCCAAAACACCAGGTTTTTAAGGGATATTAATCGCTTTCGTTAAATTAAACGTCATTGTCAAGTAGGTAAGTTTGTTTTCCTTTACATGAATAGATAGGTGCTGTTTCCTTGGTTACGCAGTAAATAATCTTAGTAAATTAGTTAGTTTTAGAATGCAATGCACGCCGCCCGAAATTACCGTTGAGGCTAATGAAGCAGTATCGTGCCTCGGACCTTCGAAATCCGGTGAAAAGTATTTAGCTGCATATCAACACTTCATTCAATGGTGTAATGGAAAGAATATGATCATCTATTCAGAAAACTTCTTGCGTATTTTAATCAGATGCAAAAAGATAAAAAATGGAAATCTTCGACAATGTGGTCTCGTTATTCCATGATCAAATCCGAATTAATTATCAAGCATGGAATAAATATAAGTCAATATTTAAAGCTACGATGTTTTTTGAAAAAGGCCAATGAAGGGTATTCTGCAAAAAAGTCCAGAATATTTACTAAAGAGCAGTTTGAAGGTTTTCTAATGGACGCACCAGATGATGTATATTTAGGAATAAAGGTAAATTTAAATCAGTTTTAATTCTCCCAATGTAATATTATTATGATTCAGATTGTTTTATTAATCGGAGTAACCGGGGCATGCAGATGCGACGAAATGATGAAAATGAATATAGGCGACATTGAAGATATGGAAAATTTAATCCTAATAAAAATTCCCGGTAGCAAAACGAAAAAAGTGCGCTCGTTTACCATCATCGGAGAAATGTTCATGAATATTTACCACAAGTACGCTTCATTAAGACCGAGAGATATGCAAGAGAGAAGGTTTTTTTTGAAATATCAGAATGGGAAGTGCTATAAAAATGTTATGGGGATTCATACGATTAGTGCTGTACCCAGAAAAGTCGCCGAATTTCTAAAATTAGGCAATGTCCAAGAATATACGGGTCACTGTTTAAGGCGTACTTCGGCTACATTACTCATCGATGGTGGAGGAAGTATGGAGTCGTTGAAGTGCCACGGGGGTTGGAGGTCGACTTCCGTAGCAGAAGGGTACATAGAAGAGTCGATTCGCAACAAAAAAGAGAATGCTAGCCGAATATTAAATTTAAACGAAACTGCGGTAACTGAAACAGGCGCATCAGGAAATCTAATAACATCGTCTTCGCCGAGGTCATCGCCTAAATCGAGAGTAAATACTTTAACAGGGTCTAGTTCATCGTTGCACGGCTTCAATTTTCAGAATGCAACACTTACCAATTGTACATTTAATATTACATTAATGAATAAGTCTGAAAATATATCATAATTTTTTGAATAAATAAATGAAATTGTTGTGTTTCCATAACAACACTTTTCCCTCCGGCGACAGGAAAAGGAAAAGTAAAAACTGCTCTAACGATAATGTCAAACTTTGGCGCCTACTACTCAGTCGAACAATGGCCTAATATTTTGACGTTTGAAGAAAAAATGAATTTACTTGTACACCGCCAGATATTCGCAAAGCCGCTCAAGAGGCTACTGAAAATCTGCTGGCAGCAAAATCCAAGCCGGCATATGACAAAGCGTACCAGGCCTTCACAAAGTGGTGTCGGGCAAAAGGTGGGTTAAATGTAACTGAAAATGTCCTTCTTGCTTATTTTCAAGAAATGAGTAACACCAAGAAGTCTTCAACGCTTTGGACAGCATATAGCATGCTTGAATGTTTATCGGAATTGTGACAACATTCCCCTATAATCACAATAATTTCAGTCGCTTTTACATTATGGACGTTGTAATATCTCTTTCAACCGAAATCGTTTTATTGGCAAAACGGTGATTTTTATAAGCAAACGTGACATTTTCACTTATAATTGCACAATAGGTTTGTATTTTACCGACAATTCAACTCATGTATAAAAAATCGCATAAGCCGCAGTGAAATTGTCACTTTGACAGCGGCAAAAGTTACCTGCAACTTTTCCAGCGACAAATGCACTATATAGTGGTTTTTTCACTTATTCATTTTCGAACCAATTATCGCATTATCCTTTCCCATATGACTAGTTTGACGTCTGTCAATAATTGATTAATTTGGTGAATTTCTTGTTCGTTAAATTGTCCTGCCGAATTACACTCGAGGTTTGTGTTTAAACCGAGTAAATTTGGGTTGTGGCAATTCAAATCTGTTTCCTTTTAGCAATTGGACTCGAAAAACTGTCAACCTAAAAATGCTCCACCTGCGGTGTCGCATTTTTATTATTTGACAGTTTTTCTCGTCTAATTGCTAGGCAACAGATTTTCATTACCTAAACAACCCAAATTTACTCGGTAAAATACAAACCTCTTGTGCAATTATAAGTGACAATTCAACTCATGTATAAAAAATCACATAAGCCGCAGTGTAATTGTCACTTTGACAGTGGCAAAAGTTACCTGCAACTTTTCCAGCGACAAATGCACTAGTGGTTTTTTCACTTATTCATTTTCGAACCAATTATCGCATTATCCTTTCCCATATGACAAGTTTGACGTCTGTCAGTAATTGATTAGTTATGTGAATTTCTTGTTCGTTAAATTGTCCTGCCGAATTACACTCGAGGTTTGTATTTAAACCGAGTAAATTTGTGTTGTTGCAATTCAAATCTGTTGCCTTTTAGCAATTGAACTCGAAAAACTGTCACCCTAAAAATGCTCCACCTGCGGTGTCGCATTTTTATTAGTTGACAGTTTTTCTCGTCTAATTGCTAGGCAACAGATTTTCATTACCTAAACAACCCAAATTTACTCGGTAAAATACAAACCTCTTGTGCAATTATAAGTGAGTAAATTTGGGTTGTTTAGGTAATGAAAATCTGTTGCCTAGCAATTAGACGAGAAAAACCGCCAACTAATAAAAATGCGACACCGCAGGTGGACCATTTTTAGGTTGACAGTTTTTCGAGTTCAATTGCTAAAAGGAAACAGATTTGAATTGCCACAACCCAAATTTACTCGGTTTAAATACAAACCTCGAGTGTAATTCGGCAGGACAATTTAACGAACAAGAAATTCACCAAACTAATCAATTATTGACAGACGTCAAACTAGTCATATGGGTAAGGATAATGCGATAATTGGTTCGAAAATGAATAAGTGAAAAAACCACTAAGTGCATTTGTCGCTGGAAAAGTTGCAGGTAACTTTTGCCGCTGTCAAAGTGACAATTTCACTGCGGCTTATGCGATTTTTTATACATGAGTTGAATTGTCATGGCAATCGTGAAATTACACACAGCATGGACATGGATTCGAGTGCAACGTCAATATGATTTCATTGTATATATTTGCCTTATTTTTAAATTATATTGCAGGTATAATAAAAAATACTATAAGAAACGCGTGCATAATTGATCTTTAAAGCACGTTTAAAGGCACTCCGCTTCGCGTTGTGCCATTAAACTCGTTGCGCGTGCTTTAAAGACTTGATTATACACTTGTCTCTTGGTATACTATTTTAATAACGTACTACTATATTCCATGCTAAAAAAAATCATTGAACGCCATACACAAATAAGTTCCTTCACTTTGCTGCTGCAAATTCTAAAAGTATATTATGCATTACTTGATCACGTTGAAGTATGTTACACATTCAAGCTGTACTCGGAAAAACAAAGTCGGGGAATATTTCACCGCAACTTTACTTGTCAAAATTAAAGTGGAAGCTCAAAACAATTTAATAGAACTCCGCTTGTCGTTTTTAAGAAGCAAGATCATTTGCTAACACAGTGGTGACAAACAATAGCAGACGCAGTGAATTATGTATGAGTTTCTCGTATCCTTTACTTAATGTAATATAAAGGATTGATAAATGGATTTAGTGATTATTGTCGTTTCATTTTTTTACAGGCAACTCTAGAATAGGCCTCCTATATAACTTCCTCGAGCGATAACAAGATTTGGGAGCTCGCAACTTTCAGAACTGTAATCCCCATGAAAAGTTTAAGTATCAATTTAGGAAAATCTTACCTGTAGTACGAGGGTTTGGTTGCTAACTATAACTCCTGCTGTACTGTTGCTGAGCAATCTATTCCCATCTTGTAACCACCACACTCGCAATACCTAGAACAAGGTACATAAATGAAATTTACGACTCTAACCAACGGAAGAATCTAAACTGATAGCGTTAAAATGAAACAAGGTTTGAAATTAAATGGAGTAAATCAATACTTGAAACGTGTCGTAAACGTAGCGTATCAAATTACCGCCAATGATGTATAGATTAGCTTATAACTAGTTAATATTGATAAAATACAGTGTCGTTAATGAAATTAAACTAGTATATTTTATTGAATGGTTCTAAGCTAAAAATGTAGAAACGTTGACAATTGCTTTCGATTTATTTTTTTATTGATAACATTTATTTACACAAATATCTTTTTCTAAACATTGTTGGTTATTTTACAAGATGTTTTGTAGAAAAATAACTTTGGGAAAGTTACAACATTATTTCTTTTTAGGGGAATAAATTCTACTTATGTGATGGTTTTGTCCGTCCGTCTGTTCCTCGTCTAACTCGAGAAGGAAAAGAGACAGCGATGTCAAACCTCTTCACCAATCGATTTCCACGAGTATCAGTGCTATTGAATATGAGCCGGATTAAAAGTTGTGTTCCTGAATGCGAGCCGAGTGTAAAAAATTTCCCTACTTGATTCTTCCACTTTGTAATCAAGATTTGTTAAACAAATTTGCCTTTATACAAGTTAGAGCGCATTAGGAGCTTCGCTCGTGTAACGTTTACTTCACGCAAAATTAGTTTTCTAACGATACGCAATGCCAAATGACCAATGCAAATAATAGATTTAAATTCGCGCCACAAACTCGATTTCTCCTTCATTTACATGTCTAGAGCCAAAAATGTCATGGGTACTTTGATAATTACACTCGAGTAGTAAAGGCCGTTATATGTAAAGTTTAAATTATACCATTACATCAACACGAACACAAGTACTAAAATTTTGCGCGAAACTTGGTTTTATTGAAAATATAATGTGCGTGAATAACTTTATGTTAATCTGGCGGGTACTTTCAAACTTTTTAATCTGGAGATATAATCGACTGTTTTAAACTTTTATTATTTTCACGTTGCAAAGAATTTGCCAGCTAACATTGTGTATAAATCTCTTAATCCAAATGTCAACTTCTTAACAAAAGTGTGTAAATTTCAAGATTACCTTCGTGATACCTATTTATTTATACTACAGCAATTGCTTAATAGTTCCCAGACTAATGAGTAACAATTCGTAATCACTATGTTTCTGCGTTATGTCATGTCATGTATAGAATCACTAGGGTGAGGGCATTAAATGGAGGGAATCTGCGACTTCACACTAGTTCAAAATGTCGCCTTCTGATGAAGACGAAGTGGTTACATGGTGGAAGTATTTAATACAGTTACATAATGGATATTTCCATCTCTTCCAATTCCCCATTCTGTACACTTAAAAGAAAACTATGTGTCAACATTTTACTTGAAGCTTTAAAATTGTAATGATTCATTTTCACCATTACGAAGTTTACGGTTTATTACTTGTCGAAAACCCCCCGTAACATATTAAAGCGATTTGATAGATGGCTCCACCTATTGATGAATTTCTCCGCGCAGAACTCGCAGCGCCTTGATTTTTTGAGTGTCTATTGTGATGTGTTTTTCTTCGTAAACCGCATCGAAGTCAATGCCGATTTAAAAAAAAACAGCTGAAAATGAAAGGTAGAACGCATGGAATTCTATTTGCCATCTTCCGAATATATTGATCTCTGGCGGTTGAATTATTAATTATGGGAATTCCGAAGTGATTCGTTTGGATGCGATTCGCCTGTACTCCCAGTGAGGTTTTAATAATATGCGTTTTACTCTTAACATGTAAGTACCACCTTGTTTCGCATTTTATTTAGCGTCCGCTAAACCTGCACTAATTTTGTGTTGGTTTAGTTCTAGTTTAAAATCCCTCTCAACAAATCTTTTCGGGTAAACACCCCTGTAAATAAGCGTTTAATGTGGGGACCCTTATCGCCGCAAACTTATTGGGCGCAGGATATTTCAGTACGAGTGAAACTTAACCGAGTAAGTATTACTGTTTCAGAGGTAGGTTTTTGAACGACGTTATCGCCCACAAGCAATAACAAGTCCTTGTTTACAAAAATGCCGCCTTGTTCAGACTCTGCAGCTGATGTCAGAATATATGTTGGCGGCACCGGATCGTCGTAGTCCCGACTCCCCGTAACATGGTCGCTCTGGATTACTGCCCGGTGTGGGGGTTTCAACGTAACTTTAACTGTCCTGTGATCATGTATGTGGATTGTTAGGTTTATTTGATATTATTAAATTATTTTCTGCTATGAATTCTTCCATTTTTTTCCCTTTTTTATCTGTAATATTGTTAAACCACATAATCGATTTTGAATTTGAATCCATACTTATTATTAATCTAGTGTTTCCCTAAAATTGTTAATATTTTTTCAATTTCTTCAATATATTTTTCAATTTTTTCTGAGAATTGTACATAAGAATTTATAATTGTTATCCAGCCTAAACCATAAACATAAACATACATAGGAAACGGATTAATTAATATTGATTTAACTTTAATTAGTAATAATTTAATGGATTAAATATTTAATTGGAAAGTAAATGAAAATCTAACAGTTAGTGATCATAATGCTATTACAATTGATATAAATTTCGGCAAACAAGACAAAATTATTGTAGAAAATAATAAAAATAGATATTCAACAAAAAAAGCAAATTGGGAATTATTTGAAAGATTATCAAATGAAAGTAATTATTTTAATGAAAAAATAAAAATAAAAAATATAAACGAATCGAAGAAAATATTCTTAAATTAACAATTAATATTCAAAACATATGTAAAGAATCAAACCCTAAAATCAAATACAGTAAAAAAAGATATAATTTTTGGTGGAATGAAAACTTAACAAACAACGAAGTGATGAGAATTAGGAAATTGTATCAGACTAATAAAAATTTGGATAAAAAATTAGAATTAAAATTAAAATATAAAAACGAACTCAAAATTTATACATCATTAATTAGAAAAGCTAAAAATTTAAAAGGCTTTGTAACGAAACATGGAAATGAAGAACCTTGGGGTGCAATTTATAAATTAAATAAAAATAAAAAAGAAAATATACCTTCCACAATTAGATATGACTACATGGATAGAAACAGCAGAAAAATTAGTAACAAATTTAATAACAGATCATGATTTAATTGAAACAACCGAATTACAAAAAGATGAAAGAAAATTTTTGGAAACTGAAATTCAAAATTGTGATAATTTCGAAAAATTTACTCAGTGAAATTTTTAATGCAGTTTACAAACAAAAAGAAAAAAAGCTCCTGGTCTTGACTTAATAAAAACGAAATTATAAAAAAAGTATATCCTTTTATAAGAAAAAAATTAAAACTTTTAAATAATTCCTGTTTGTGATTTGGATATTTTCCAAAGTGTTGGAAGAAAAGTGATTTAATAATTATTAAAAAACCAGGTGGAGGAAAAGATCCTTTAAACATAAAAAGTTATAGACCAATAATGCTGCTGTGCTGTTTAGGAAAAATATTAGAAAAATTATTAAATGATAGATTAAATTATTATTTGGAAAATAACAAAATTTTATCAAATAAACAGTTTGGATTTAGGGAAGGAAGATCGACGGAAGATGCAATTTTTAGAATTATTTAAAAACGTTGATAATTCACAAAAAAGTATGTTTTAGGAATTTCAATAGATATAGTTGGTGCGTTCGACAATGTATGGTCGCCGGCTATTTTATATGAATTGGGGAAAATTAAAGGTGATATATCAATACAAAAAATTATTAAGAGTTATTTCACAGATAGAATTACAATATAAAGCAACAAATACCAAAAAATAACAAAAGAAATTAGCAAAGGTTGTCCACAAGGATCGGTGCTGGGACCTACTTTTTGGAACATAATTTTTAATAATAGTTTTCAAAATAACGTAATGGAAATCGCATATGCAGATGACAAAATTTTTATAATAGAAGAAAATTCAAGAAAAAAATTAGAAACTACTGGAAATGAGAAAATAAAAAATTTTGAAAATTGGTGTACTGAAAATAAATTAACAATTTCGAGTAAAACAAACCAATTATTTCAAAAATACATTTGAACTAAATAAGAAGACGTTATTAACTATTTATAAGGGAGCATTAGAGCCAGCATTGTTATATGGAGATATAATATGGAGAAATAGGATAAAAAAATTACAAGAAAGAAAAATCACAAGTATTCAATCTTATATTCTAAGAAGAATTTTTAATATATACGATAAAACCGCAACAAATTCAATAACAAGTATATCTGGAATAATGCCTATTACATTGAAGATAAAATTAAAAATTCAAAATTATAATTTGAGAAAGGATCAAAACATTACTTTAGGAGAAAACATAATAAATTATAACACTTATATAATAAATAAAACAAAAATTAACTTTGGACATCCGGCAACAGCATATAAAAATTTAAAAACTTTTGAAGAAGAAGGAAAATTAACAAGAGTCGATATTAAAAAACAAATTGAACAATATTATTTAAATAAATGCTAAGAACAATGGAATCAATCAGATAAAGGGAGGGAAACATCAATATATACCAAATATAATAAAGAGATTGAAATGGAAATTTTGGAACATAAATAGGGTATTATTAGTATTATATAGTATTATACAAATTATAACTAATAGAGGATTATTTAATTCTTATTCTTACAAAATTAAAACAAGTGAAACCAACATGTGTACGTGCGAAAATGGAATAGAAAGTGCTGAACATTTATTATACGAATGTGAAGAATTCAAAATTGAGAGAGAAGATTGTAAAAACTTATTGGAACCGAAAGGAATTATTATTTGGCCTGTTAACAAAAATCAATGTTTACAAGAAAAAAATATTAGAAGCATTTTTGGAAATTTTTGCAGCAAAATTCAAACAAGAAAACGCAAAATTTTAAATAAAACAATTAAATAAATGTACAGGGACCTCCGAGTGGTTAGGGACGAGCAACGAAGTCTAGGTAACCCTTTTTAGGGCAATAAAAATCCTAGATACGGCCAACTCCTGTGAAATAAAAATAAGTTATATAATAAATAAGAAAAGACTTAAGATAATAGGGGATTTTCTGGATAGGATGAGTACCTGTAAAATTAACAAAAAAAAAAACTGTCCTGTAGACTTCCACCCTAAAAATATTGTCTGGAATAGAGAAAAAGGAAAAAAAGTTGTTAGAAAACCACGTGTATGTACTAAACAAACGTACGTCGGAAATGGGTTCACAAACATTGACGTCACCTGTGCAAACAAAAATCGGATAATGTAAAAAACTGGAAAGAAAAAAAATCGCACAAGTAGTGATCATAATGCAATCTTTTTTGAAACAACAACAACCAATAACAAAAACATCATTATGGAAAACACCATCAAATATTCAATAAAAAGAGCATAAAATTCGAATCTTTCGCAGAAGAAAATACATTTCTCAAAAATAATAAAGAACTTTTCACCGAAAACATAGACAATGAAATCAAAAATTTAACTGAAAACATACAAACCATCACTAACGCAACCATACCCAAATTAAAAATAGACAAATTCGTTATTTAATATTTGGAAAATTTATGAAATCTAGTGTGCTGCCAGGATGCACGATGTCTGTTGCATTACACAGGGAGATCGTATCGTGCTTTTTTGTATGATATGGTACACGGCATGCTAGATTTCATATATTGAATCACGAATTTTTCCATTTTTCTGTATATCAACCATATGCATATTTTACGTTGTCATACAGAAAATTGATTGCTGTTTTTAAATATCGTACGAGTAGCGCAAGCAGAAAGGATATGAGATCATGCTTCAGCCGTAAATGTGTGACAATATAGCATAGAGTCAAGCTACTACAAGTGGAGCTTGAGGGAGAGGGACCGAAATACAATTAAATTTCGCCTAATAAAACTTATTATCGCAACAACCAGATGTGCCTTACTTCTACCACCTTATCTAAACTGAACAACACACAAAAGCGACAAAATAAAAATGAAAATTACGCATATGCACAATTTCTAAAAGGAAAAATAAACACCGCAACTGAAGGAAACAACTACACTTTGTATTTATTCGTAAAAAGAACACACCAGATTTAAATTATTACACAGAAAGTGTGAACCCACATTATTGATGGTGCTGAAGCCAAAATAACGTTTACAGGACGTACACAACAGTACGTATGCTTCATGGTCCTTTGGAAAAGTTTGAAAACAATATGGAGGACGTACTCAGAATGACAAGGAGGACGTTTTCATCAAGATATTATGAAGTTTAAACAACGTTATCAACTACATTTGGGGTTTAGTGAGAGAAATCACTTATGAACGTGGAAAAATAGCAACGAGTTCATTTTTAAACTTTTTTTTACTATTTTGTAATTTGATATGATTAAAAAGTTCATAAAAACACATACAATTACATTTGTTTCAATTTATCAATTATGGTTTTAAATAATGCTGGTCAACTCCTTGTTATATACTCAGATTTTGCAATAGAAAATAATGGTAATTTTCTTGCAACATTGTAAGCGAAATAGCATGTCAATAATGTACGGTTTTAATTTAATGCAAGAAAAAATTTTTTTCCCACCATCTCTCCTACAATAATTAAGTTACAATTTATTATGCATGTTTATAATGGAGATTAAATTTGATTTGATCTCCGTTTCATTATTTTTGTTATTAAAAAATTAAGCTTTTAAAGCTCCAGGTCGAACTAATATATCAAAATGGATTTCAATGCTTTACATAATGGTATCCTAATGAGTTTTTACGATTACTGCGAGTAAACGAAACGAGGCCAATATTAAATTCAAGCTTCTAATTAAAAGTTACCGTTACTACAGTCGTGCAAAACTTTTACTCTTGTCTATATGAACAAGCGGCACGTTACGGGATTGATTTATGCGAAGCTGTAGGCTTGGAAAGCATTTTTAACGCTAATATGTGTGTCGCTCGTGAAACAAAGGTAATGTAATCAACAAATTCGCAACACACGAACGACTGAAGTGTTTATCCACTATTTAATATTCACCCTTGCTATAAATTTAATCGAAATGAACAGGCTCGAGGGTTTATGCATGTTCTGAATAATGTACACAAGAGTGTTAAGATAATAAGGCTATCTGTACTGAAAAAGTGTCTGTAACGTATGTTCTTCGCCTTGACAAAACGATCACTCGGCATCTTTGTAGGTATTCATTAACTTATCCTTTTCATACTCCCGATACATCGTTCTGTTGCAACAGTTAAACAATTGTAGAATTGTAGTAGTATTTGAAGGTGAGCAAGGCGCTTAGGTCTTTTAGCTCACATTTTCAAAATACAATTTAATCCTATTACCACGTTCCGTTCCAGTCCAAAATTGTTTAAGATATAGACATATTTTTGTCATATAAATTTCATTTCATTTTGCGGTAATGAAAATGAAATGAAATGTTGATAAAAGGTACCTTATGTGTAGTAAGCGTTTCTCTACGACCGCCTCCATTCATGGAGACTTATTATTGGGGAAAGAAGTGAAGTGAATAATTTATAACAACCACATCCGTCGAGACAATATCCAAGTGAATTTCGCTTTTAAACATTAGACTAATCCAAGGAAATGCCTTGTGAAAGCCTCGTCGTTATTGATAATCGTCCGCTTTTAAAACTGTTGAGCTTAAATAAACAAACTTGGTTTAGAAATGATAATAATAAATCAAAATGAGAATACGTTAGATGCATTAACATCGTGTACAACCGAGAGCATGCTACTGAATGGTTCTACCACAGAATATATTGCACTACAAGTGCTGCCATAAAAAGAACACTCTTCTAAACTTTGAAATTCGCCGGGCTTCGTTGCACGAATGGACCTAGTTTTGAAATTGGCGCGACTGTGCTTTCCATGGACGCAACCTTACAGAATTCTTCTTCAACTTTAATATCAATTCCTTACTTCTTTAAAACCTTCTTCACGTGCCGTTTGTTTTCATCGCTCATGCCACAACTGGAGTGTTTCAGCTTCCGTTGCCGCGGAAACTTCCACTGAAATTTCCGGCACTACCACCCGCATCTTCAGGGCATCTAGTCCTTTTGTAGCCTTTTTCCTGGTCAAACGCACCGACCCGTTTTTTGAAAACGCACAACCGATTCGATCTGCTTTGAAATCTCTCCCGATTTCTGGCATATACCACAATTCAGTGATTTCTTTGCCACTACCCTGCTATTTTCATTTTGACATTTACTGTTCCTTATCCATATGCTGAAATCACTTCATTATTGCCTATTTGCACTTACTCAACAAAATATTCTTTGCGCTTTGTCATGTGCGCCGACGCACCGGAGTCAGCTAACCAAACATCGTCAAGAACACCTTCTACTGTGCACACGAAATCATCCTCTTCAGGCTTTGTCTTTTGCGAATTTACAGGGACTTTCTTATCACAATCCTTCGCAATATGTCCAGGTAAATGACACCTGAAACACTTACGCTCCCGAACAGGCTTAGACACATTTGTTCGATTTTTATTGCTTTTCAGCGAACCAATGCTGCCGAGCCATCGTTTTGTTGGTAAGCACATCTCTATCAACTGCAAACGCTCTATCAATTTGTTGATAGTTCGGTCATTCACAGGCCCTGATTCCCAGACGCGTTTGAATTCGAAATAGTCCGATGGCAGCGTTGACATTACACGGCTCATCAGTAACAGTTCTTACTAATCTTTTCAGCTCATCGTTGAGCACCTGAAAGTTCTTCTGTAGTCGTGAAACGTAAGATGCAATATCCTCTGATGGATTTACCTCTCCCTTGAAAAACAACTCCATCAGTCTGTCTACCCGCTGACCCGAGCTGTGTTCATATATGGATAACAATTTATCCCATGTCGCCTTTCCCGTTTCACAGGTAGCCTTCAGATCAACGTTCGCATTATTATGCTGGTGTCGAGAATTCTTTGATGGTGTTTTCAAACCCCGTTTTTACCGCCTTCGTAGCTCCCTCTGCTGGTGCATTACAGGCGTGGTGGGCCCATAACCTGTTGATCTTAACAACGCCGGAGTTTAAATAAACAAACTTGGTTTAGAAAAGATTTAATAAAACAAAACGAGAATATGTTACATACGTTAGGAATTGAATTTATATATGTTATATATGTTCTCTGCGAAACGCCATATATATATATATATATATATATATATATAAGTATATATATATATATATATATATTCCGCCCGAGAAAACGCTGTTTGGTGTGGTATCAAAATACTGCATTAAAACGCCGAATATGTTACCCAAATTTGCGATCAATAGCAAGAGTAAGAAGAGGTAGTTTGAGTAACGGACCACGTATACGGATATCACGATTCCCGCTAATATAGTTACTAGTTAGATACAAATTATTAATTAATAACATTACCGAGAAGGCAGATCTTTGGTTTCTATACGAATTAAATATTAAAATATAACAAACCTGCCCTTTACTACTCAAATTAAATTCAACGTTACAAGTTATAAACGCTTGACGCCCATTAAAAATAATTATCGTTCTTGAAATTTTACTGAAGTGTCTAAATTGGTTCCATTAAGATATTCAATTCCCGTAGGAGCATCATTAATAGCTTTAGTTCGGGAATGTCAAGCGTGCCTTTGGGACGTAAAGGCATTGGCAAAGTACAAAGCAAGAGCAAATCTTTGAGTAATAGAATCGAATAGGCTTGACGTAGAAGTACACTTCGAGCTGGACCAAAGCGAACCCCTTGATGGACTAAACATTGACATTGTTACAAGAATTTATTTCGATAGCAAAGAGAATAGTTATATAAATTTGTAGAATTGCTAAAAGGAATCTTTAGGTTACAACGCATTTGGCAGCAAACAATTAGAGTTAATGTTGACATGAGACGCCCATTAGTGTTCCGTTACGCGCCAGTAGGTTTAATCTTTTAAATTACACTAATTCAATTTCATTAATATTGATTACGAGTTGAATGTATTAATTAGAAACGTAACAATGTTATGTGCAGCTAACAACACGAAACCATGCCATTAGGGTTCAACTAATGTAACTAAACGTTTCATTTGAACGTTTAAGATAAGTCAAGACAACTATACCGGTTATTTGGGAGAGCAATTTAGACTAATATCCTGAATTTTTGTATTGTAGATGATTGTGTATCTAGTTACAAGCACAGAGATGTAATTGAATCGCATTAGAAAAAGTTAGTCGCTGCAAGCAAGTGAGCTTAGCTGATCGGATGATTACGTTTCATTACATTGAAGGCGCTCTACGCTATATCGTTTACAACTGTATTCTAAATTTGAACACGAATAGGCATGTTGTAATGCTCTTTCCTTCAAGAGTTTCAATAAATTTAATTAATGGGTTCTGTTTTGCTTTACAGCTGTACAGTGCTTTTGTTCCTTTTGTTAGTAACTTCATTTACTCCAATTTATATCCTTGTTTGCTTTTGTCTATTACGTAATCACTTTCTTGTCAAGTATGCTATATTCTCCAATATCAAGCATCAGGATTCGAGTATATCATTTTTAAATTACTGTTAACTTTTCAGACCAAAAACGGCGATTGTTAAAATTGTTTAGATATTACTTCTACAGCCTTCTACACTAAACAACATAGTCAAGTTTCCATGGAGATTCCTTTAAGACACTCAAAATTTCGATAAGTTTACGAGAATCTCACGACGGATATTGATTGAGACTCGCGTAGCCTTGCAAAAGAAGGCTCAGCGGTACTGGTGGTCACTAGTAGAGTAGCTAAGAAAGTAAACATCGATGACTATAATCTAAAGATTAAACGAACTTACCTGAGTGAAGTTTAATCTTGATTATGTGAGGCCTCGTCTCAATAAATACCCTGTATAATGCAGCTTCTCATATTCGTGAGAAGGTCGAACACGTTTCAAAGCAGGCGGAAAAGAGGGGATACCTCAACTAAGCCATGAGTATCATTACCAACTTCAGTCTACTTTAAAGTTATTTTTCTGACCGGGCTGGGTCAAGATTTATTTAGGGTGGGAGGTATTTATTTTCGACGAGGTCTCACATAATCAAGATTAAACTTCATTCAGGTAAGTTCGTTTAATCTTTAGATTATATTTCGGCCTCGTCTCAATAAATACCCTGTATAATGCAGCTGTTTAAAGCAGGATACTCAGAAAAATAATCCAATTTGTTTTCGTTTTTATAATATATAATAAACAAAAAGGTTATTAGAAAGTACAAATATTAAGTGTAACTTATAAACGATAATAATACCAAATCGTAATTATTTAAAAAACATTTCTTATATACACACTACAATAATACATATTGCCTTGGTGTAATCTAATTTCTAAAGACAGACGATCATCAAAAATGTAAAAAACGGCCTTACACAAGACATACTAAACCTAACTAAAATATCCTGTACATAATACAGGTCCTAAACTAACCGGACAGAACTGCCTCCGCAAAACTTCTACATTCAGAGACCAGTCGGTTGTAAAAAATGGCAAAAGTTTTAGAAGTGCACCCTGCAGCTTTTCTAATAGTGTCCAGGTTAACACCCTTTCGCGCTGCTGAAGATGTGGACGCGTGCCTAGTGCTATGTGAAGGATACCTACTGGTGTCGATACCACTTAGAGTAAGGACAGATTTTACCCATCTACTAATGGTTTGAGTAGAAACAGCTCTATACGGTCTTGTATTAGTGATAAACAACCTATCAATTGTGCCCCTCAGCTCTTTGGTTCTGTTTAAATAAACGAATAAGGCTGTGGGGACACAAGTTATCATTCTCATAAAATGGCAAAGTTAATGTGGGCTGAATTCTGTTTTGACCTGAGGTCTTAAGACGATGGCCTATCCTAATTTCTACATGCTCCTGTAACTTACAAATATCCGCTATTTCAATACTTGCAATAGTTTGAGCACGTTGACCCGTTACAAGGATCAGAATCGTGGCAACTTTTTTGGCTAAACATTCTAATGAAATTGTATTATTCTTAAAGTTTTTCAAATAATTTAAAACAACACTTGGGTCCCACGTATCTGTAATATCTAGGCATGCTAGGACGCAGGCTATATATGCCCCTAAAAAATCTTTTGATGTTTTGCGTAGAAAAATTCCTTATTCCAATTCAAGGTGAATGCGTCAACTGCCCAACACTCCGGATCTCTCAACCATGCAACAAACTTGACACATTTAAAATTATTCCTACTAGCAAAAAGGTCAATCTCTGGTTCTCCAAAATGTGCTTTAATACTCTGGAAGGCAGAGGTACACAATTCCCATTCGGTCTCAATTTTTATTGACCGAGACTCTAGATCTGCTTCTATGTTATCACTGGATTTTATATAAGTGGCGAAAAGAAACAAATCCCTTTTCTCGCACCACTGCCAAATTTGCCGAGATAGAGCATTCAGATTGGGGTGTTGGATACTACCCATACGATTGATGTACGCTACTGCTGTAGTGTTGTCAATACGGCAAAGGATATTACAACTAGACAGATCTGTAGCAAAGCATTTTAACCCAAAAAAGACAGCTAGTAATTCTAAATAATTTATATGAAATGCTCAGTCTGAGACCACAGTCCGTGGGATCTGACATTGTTACAAAATATACCCCAACCGGTTCTAGAGGCGTCAGAAAAAATCTCTATATTGTAACTGTTACTTCCAAAGGAATTTTTTGCGAAAGGAACGATTCGTTCCCACTATAGAAAATCCTCGGATAAACTTCTAGATAGGACCATTTTACTATTAAAGTTCCCTTTAGAACGCCTCAGAGCAAGAAATTTTTCTCCTTCAAAGAGTCTAGTATGTAACAGCCCCTATTTATCTGCTGGGCAAATCGAAATCAATTTTCCAATAAACCTGGCAAAGTCTCGAATTTTACATGTATGGGTATTCTGAAAACGTTTAATCAATGCAACTAACTGAACCACCTTTTGTTGAGGTAGAGAAACCGTCAAAAGTTTAGAATTATAAGAAAAACCCAAGTATTGAATTTTTGTGCTTGGTATTAGGCAACTCTTGGTGAATGGTGTTCAAAAAACAATCTTCACTTAAACGTGTCTAAATGCAAAGTAGTTTCGTTTTCAAGAAAATCTCAACCTTCTTTTACATCCTTATCAATTTAATGATATTCAGTTTAAACGGTGTACATCGGTCACGGATTTGGGTATTATATTTGATCTTAAACTTTCCTTTTCGGAACATATATTGGTGACTATTGCTTCTGCTTTAAAAATGATTGGCTTTATTATCAGAAATTGTCGTGATTTTTCCAATATTTTTGCTATCAAATCTCTATATGCTGCTGATGTGGAATCCAAACTAGAGTATGGTTCTCTTATTTGGTATCCTTACTATAACTACCATAAAACAACCCTGGAAGCAGTGCAGCGTAAGTTTCTGAAGTTTTTATCGTTTAAATTGGACCCCAAGTAGCAAAAACAGATGTCAACCTTATGTCAAAGTCATGTAAAAATTATGTTTTACCGAAGTGACAAAAAATCTCAGGTTTACATTAGTTTCACATTAATAAAACAGATGTTAAAATGTGTAAAAAGAATATTGAGAAAGTAAAGCTGTAAAACAGAGGTATGTAAGCTGCAAAACATATTCCGTGCAAGTGTTTTTCTTATTTTAAACATTAGTTTATTTTTGTGTAAATCAGGTATTTTAGTTGTGTAAAACCTAGGTATTTCTAATTTTAAACATTTGTTTTATCGCGGCAATTTTCTTTTGAAAAAAAAATATTTTATTCGTGTAAAATATATTTTTTCCATCTGTTTTCATTATTCGAAACATTTGTTTTATAGGAACCATTCCTGTTTGTAAAACATTTACTTTATTCATTCAAAACAGTTATTTTGCATTTGTTTATATTAATATAAACATTTATTTAACAATGACCAATTCTTATAGTTATAGGTACCTATTTACCATCATTTTCAAAACGCGTTATTTAGAAAAAATGCCATTTGTTGGTCCTTACATTGGGAAAGCTAAGGTTAATTTAATGTAAACATTATCATTGAAATTATGTACTATAATAATAGCGGGGTTCTTAGTAGTCAATTCGTGTTCAATAAACCGAGAAATCCAGAAATCTACCTTTAGAAAAACATTCCTGCACAAGAATTCATAATTTCAAACTAATTGAAATAAATGCGGTTTGTCGAGCCTGTAGCATTGTTTATTCATAAACAAAGCCTGCAGTAATTTGAAACAAACAACTAGGTACAGTTTGGCCTTGAGAAGGTATGCGTTTTGGTATCTTTACCGCCAACCGGTCGTTGAGTCACAGGGAAGGGATTAGTATCCCTTTCTTGGGTTGAAATGTTATTTGTTCACTCTTCTTAATTGTTGTTGCAGCTTTTACAGATACAGTGTCGGTGATTTTCAAATTTAATTGTAGTGGAAGTTTAGTGTAAATATGTCGCTGAAGAAGATGAAATCGTCAAATGTAAGTAGAATCCATATATTTATGTTTATTGTTTATTTACTACGAGCATTAATTGCAACGTAAAATTTGTAGGCTGGTATTCGATGTCACATTTTATTTTTCTTTGCCTCGTTGGTTATTTAGATTTATAATTTTATATATTTATTATTTATAAATTTATTGGATTTAGATTGTGTATTAAGGACTAGTGAAGATTTTCGCGAAAGAAGAGATTCCTACTATCGTCCACCAAATCGAGATACTCCTTTGATTTCAATTTCAGAATTAAACTTTGTATCTGACTTTATTTTAGACCCTATGCATTTGTTACATTTAGGAATTATGAGAGCACTTTTATTACTGTGGAATAGTGGAGGAATTCCACACCAATTGTCAATTGCACAACGTAAGGGAATATCAGAAAAATTACTAATGTTACGATCATGCATTCCTTTAAAATTCGCTCGTCGCCCAAGAGAGCTAAAGGATTTATTGCGTTGGAAAGCTACTGAACTTTTCTTTTCTCTTTTCTCTTATATTTTGGTCCAGTTGTTTTAAAAGATTTTTTGCAGGAAAGTAGTTATCAGAGCTTCTTAATGTTTCATGTTGCCATAACTATATTATCTAATCCACTTCTATGCAAAGAAGCTAATAATCGTAATTACTCCCGCCATTTATTGAGACACTTTGTATATCAGGTTGCAAATATATATCATGAACGTTATATTTCCCATAATTTTCACAATTTAATTCATATTGTGGACGATTGTGACCATTTTATAAAATTGATACCAAATTTTTCATGTTGTGACATATCTGCGTATTCCTTCGAAAATTATTTATACACAATAAAAAAATTAGTACGGGGAAAATCCAAACCACTGGAACAAATTAGTCGTAGAATAGTTGAATTATTCACATCTTCCAAATTTAATGAAAAATATTTTGTCCAACCAACATGTGAAGTTAAATTTGGATCAATTCATACCAGGATTCATACTGATGGACCACTCCCTGCACAATGATTTTCTCCTCAATACAGAAAAGCAGTTTTTCCAAATTTTACTCTAGCAATTGATTCCCAAGCAGATAACTGTTGTGGTATGAAAAATGGGGACATTGTTTTAATTGAAAATTTTGCATACCTACTTACCGGAAACAAAAACCCAAGTTGTAATTGGTAGAAAATTTGAAGAAACTGGCCCTTTCTTTTCTCTGAATAATTTTTCAAGCTCCTCAACTCAATAGGTGTTCACAAAGTTAAAAAATGAGGAAACTTGGAAAATCTTGGACAAGTTCAGATATATTGTTTAAATATGTTCGATTGACTTATAAAAATGGATTTGTGGTCTTCCCATTATTACACTCATCATCTAACTAATGTTTTACTTCTAAATTTTAAGAGCGTTTGTATCTGGTACCTACTTAAAGCACTGTGCTTTATTATCTTTAGAAGAACCTTGTTTTGTCCTCTTATTAAAACATTGTAGGCTATTTTTCCAACTGTGTATATTCTGTTTTTTTTAAAGTATACAAAATTATGGACATTAATTTAAAAAATGGACGAATATGATGTAATTCCAAATAAATGGTTACGATATGGAACATCGGCCTTCTGTCCAACTGCAAAACCAATGGGTACAATAAATCGGCTAGTAAAGCAGAGTTCTGAACCAGAAGCTGACTGGGACGTAATAGACAACATTGAAATAATAAAAAGTGATTATGGTAAGTCATTTTTTCAAATTATGAATTGTAACGGCTTCTTTATTTTATCTCATTCACACTTTAGAATATAATGAAAAGCTACATTGGATCTTAATAATACGAATTTTGTCATAATGAAACTGGTTTGTTGGTCCAATGATGGACACACACTTACACAGAAAATGAAGCCCGAGGTAGAGGGCAAAGGAAGGCAAAAAGAATGCGTGACGACAATTATAGCACATCAGAACCGGAGACTAGTCCGAAATAACAAGTTTATATGAAGTTCAAAACCAGCTATCGGCAAATAAGACACAAGCGGTGGACAGGGAAGACAATGAATTAGACGATAATACTAATAACGAGGACACTTTACAGTACTTTCCAATTCAAACCATGGCAGACCTAAATGTCTTTGAAGAAAAATTATCTTCCGATCATGTGTTTTGTAATGCAGTGGTTAGTATTTTGATTTTCATAAAATATAATTTAATTTTGACATTTCTTATAGATTACTGCTTTGGAGACGCAGTTAGAGAAGTCATCAGAAAACAAGACGGCTCGTAGTTTTGTTCGTTTAACGATGGCTCCGGCGCTACTCCAAAAGTTTTCATGGAAAAGCCAGAAACGAAAGGACAGACTAGAAAAGAAGGCGTTTGTGGAGTTAAAACTCTACCAATTAATGCTGGGTAATGATTACTTTCATAAATTTCGTCATGTAATTTGTTGATTTTTATAGGAGTTTTAAAAAAAATTTGGAAAATTTCCAATGTGCAGAGAGTGGAAGCTAGTGTGTCCAATTACATTGCACACTCTCGAAGTCCTATTCCACCTACAGAAGAGTGAGTATTTTTCTTCAAATATGAAAACTTACTATTGCTAGCAGTAGTGGTACAGTGCAGTACGAAACCTGTCAATAATTATTGTATGTATCCTATCAAAAACTTATTGATTGTCAGTAGGTATAGTCGCAACAGTCACAAGCAAATTGATTTAACTGGTGCAAATAAAAAGAAATAGAATAGTAAAAAGTATAGAAATCTATAATAATTGACAAGTTTCTTTCTATTACGTAGGTACATTAATAGGTATATTAGTACCTACTTTTTTTAATGCATGTACAGTACCTACACACATTTCTCCACTCATCATTAAGTATCACTTCAATACAAAGACAACGTGGATATAATGAGCATAGACGTTAATTTTTTGTTTTTGTTAATAGATCAAATTTCGAGAAGGAAGATCCTATGGAGAATGTGTAAATATACCGTGTACAGTTAAAATTACAGTTTATTTTATATTAGTTTAGTATTAGCCAATAGAATTAGGCTAAATATTGTATTATTTTTTATACAGTGTGAGCAACAATGATTGAAGCGTGCGTCATCACCGCTTGTTCCTATTAATATCAAAACTACCTTCTTTGTATGGAGTTGTATACGAAAATGACTTTCCGAAATAACGTTATGCGCTGTCACAGTGACGTGCGTCTATTCGTATTTCGTATCTTGTGCTGAATCGTCGTGCAGTTTTGTTTTGGGTTTTTAGTTGCTGTCGTTTAGTCATCGTTAAGGATGGCTTTAACGGACATACACAACAAGTTTCTATTGGAAGCGTACTTTCGTACTGGAGAACGTCAGGAAAACGGAGAATGGACGTATTCTTATCAGAATTGTTTTGTTCAATTTCGACAACAGTTTCCTGATGTTTACATTGAAGACGCAACACTACGACAACGTATTCGTCGTATCGTACACCGTTTTCGTGAAACAGGAAGCATTTCAAAAGGAAAATCTACAGGTAGACCAACAGTTCTCACCGAAGAAGTTGTGGACGACATCCAACACAGAATGGATGTAAGTCCTAATAAATCAATGCGACGTTTGTCTGCACAAAGTGGTGTTTCGTATGGTTCATGTCGGAAGGGCTGCAAAAAGGTTCTTCACTTATACCCATACAAAGTGTCAGTTGTTCAACAGCTTTTACCAGCCGATTTTGAACGTCGTTTGGAATATTGCAACTGGTTTAACAATAATCTAAATGATAACAATCTGCTCGACCTTACATTTTTTACGGATGAAGCATGGTTTCACCTTAGCGGTTATGTTAATTCTCAAAATTATCGAACCTGGTCAGCGGAAAATCCTCACGTATTTGTTGAAACTGCGTTACATCCACTAAAGATAGGTGTATGGTTCGCAATGTCTCGTCGACGACTTATTGGTCCAATTTTTTTTAACAACAACATAAATGCAGCAAACTATCGGCAGCTGATATTGGAACCGTTTCTTAATGAACTTCATGACGATGAGCTACTACATGGCTTTTTCCAGCAAGACGGGGCCACAGCTCATACCGCAAGAGTAACTCTTCAATACCTTCAAGAATTTTTTGATGACCGAATAATTAGTAGAGGTATTTGGCCTCCACGGTCACCAGATTTAACGCCTCTTGATTATTTTCTGTTTGGTCATTTGAAAAACTCAGTATACAAGACACGTTTACATAATCTCGAAGAACTTCAAGATGCCATTCGCCAAGCAGCAGATGAAATCACACCTGTAGTGTTAAACAATGTTTTTGACAATATGAAGAGAAGGGTGAATTTGTGTATACATGCAAACGGACATCATTTTGAACAGTGTATGTAATTTTTTGTGTTGTTAAATGTTTTTGTGTTTTTTCCGTTAATTTAATTTAAATTCGAATCTGCGCCGCTGCTTTTAAATCAAATCAGCATATGCTATGAGCGGCACATTGCCAATTTAGCTGAAGCGGCACGCTTCAATCTTTGTTGCTCACTCTGTACTTAGGTATTCTTTTAATATCAATGTTGTTTAAATTCAACAATTATATTTAAAAAAGCAGATATTGATTTGGTTTTAATTTAAGATGCCTTATAGATTTTTCACATCCTTAAAACTTCTGTTTTACAGGTTTATCACAGATGCAAATTTGATGTTTTTTTATCTGATGTTTTGTTGTAAAAAAACATCAAGATATCATATGTCTAACATGTGTTTTGACATGTTTTACATGTGTATCAAATTGTTTGTACATCATTACTACTTATGTTTTACAGGATATCACAGATGCAAATCTAATGTTTCACTATAAAAAAACATCTATATTTCATATGTCTAACATGTGTTTTTTACATGTTTTACAGGTTTATCACAGATGTAAAACTGATGTTTCACTGTAAAAAGACACCTCAATTTCATATGTTCAACACGGGTTTGTAGCATGTTTTACATGTGCAAAACTTACATTGCACTTGTTTTACAGTTGTTAAAACTGCTGTTTACAAATAAAAAATGATTACTTTTGATGTAAAAACCAACATTTTACATATGTTCGGAAAATGTTCCACAACTGTTTACACTACTAAAAACATAAGTTTTTGCTACTTGGGACAGAGTTTATCCCGCAATTGGTACTGATCATCAACTACTGTTATCTCGATTTCAGGTACATTCCTTAGAAGTTCGCAGAACTCTGTCAAGCCTTAACTTTCTCTTCAATTTGTTACACAATAACCTAGATTGTCCATCTCTTCTTTCCCTCATTCGGTTCCATGTGCCACGTTCTTCGGCTCGTAATGTATATACTTTCAATTGTGCTAAGGCCAATACAAACTTACTTTGTAAATCACCAATATTTGTTATGGTAAGCAACTTTAACAAAATTGCTAATATGTGTGACATTAACACTTGCTCAGTATCTGATCTTAAAACATTGATGTAATATTTTTAATCTTATTTTTAATCTTGTTTAAGTTTAATATCATTTAATTTGGTTTTTATTAGGTTAGCGGTTAAGATATTAGTATATTTAGTTATTGTGCTTTCTTAGATTATTAATTGTCCTATAATTGGAATTTTATTCTGTTGGGCAATAAATCATATTATTATTATTATTATTATTATTATTAACTCTTTTCAATATTAATGATAAACCCAAGCGATTTTAATAACTTGGCGGTAATACGCATGTTATCTAAACAATCCTCAAATGTTTTGCCCAGTAGCAAAAAATCATCCTAATATAAAACTGAGAAATAACCCTTATTTCTTAAAACCTCTTTGTGCCCAATGTATCATATTTGATACCAACCAGATAATAAAGCGGCATATTTGAATTATGGTTCCAGGAGGTGCTGCAACCTGTTGGTGATTTACACTAAGCTTAGTTTATACTAATACACAAGGTTTTGATCTGTAATAGTTTCTGAAATGTATGTAGGCATGCTGGATTTAACAGTTACTTATTGCTTGTGACGTGTTTGGTGCATTGCATAATTTATCTGCAATTATTCTTGGCATCCCCTTCTCAAGGCAAGTAAATATTTTTTTTTACAAAGAATAACTACCATAGTTTCAAAATAAATAAGTAGTTATACTAGGGTATAGAAATAAAGGTAGTTATTTACCCTAAGAAGCAATATATCATATTTGATATTCTGGGCACTAACAAAAAAACTGCATTTTTTTTGTACAAGACACAGAAGATTGACCAATTTTATTGTCCTTATGTGTATGTTCTTGTTTACTATTCAGATGCAACGTAAGGTAAAGACAACTCAGAAAGATAAGATTCTTCATAAATTTGTGGCGCCGCCAATTGACAGTGACGACGAATATTTACCCGAGTCTGATTCTGATCCTGAAGATCTGGAACCTATGTCAGATGGCGACAGCGATAGCTCAAGCGACATTCCCTTATCTCAACTTTGCGGATCAAAGAAGAAAAACACTCGCCCCTCTCAAATTTGGACGCTAGTTACCGCAAATTCTGCAAAACCCACACCAACCTGGCAAAGTATTGAGGAAGACGATGTAGACCTTTGGGAACCTGTCGACTATTTCAAAATTTTCTTTACCGACAACTTGCTGCAACACATTGTGGAACAGTCAAATTTATATTGTGTGCAACAAAATCCAAATAAGGCTCTAAACCTTACGGTTGCTGATCTGGAACAATTTATTGGTGTAACGATGTGTATGTCAATTTTTGATCTTCATCGAACCCGAAACTATTGGAAAGAAGATTTCAGATTACCACAAGTAGCAGACGTGATGAGTAGAAATCGTTACGAGGAGATTAGGAGATACCTCCATTTCAATAATAATGACGAAATGCCAGAAAGACACGTCGATAACTTTGACAGGCTTTATAAGATCCGTCCTCTTTTAGACAGCCTTGTCTCAAAATGTCAGAGCATTCCTTTGCAAGGTCAAATGTTTTCTGTTGATGAGCAGATCATCCCTTTCAAGGGAAAATCATTTTTGAAAACTTACAACCCAAAAAAACCCCATAAATGGGGATACAAACTCTTTGCACTGTGTGATGTTTATGGGACCGTCTATAATTTTGAAATTTATACTGGAAAAATCCTTCCTAAACCTTTTCATCGCGATATTGGAGCAAGTGGAAACATCGTCCTACAATTATCCAACATTATCCCTAATGATCAAAATTATCTTCTCTACTTTGATAACTGGTTTTCGTCGCCACTTCTATTAGTGGAATTGTACAGAAGGGGAATTGGCGCCATGGGAACCATCAGACTACAAAGGTTTCCCGAATGCACCTTCACTAGTGATGCAGATCTAAAAAAGAAGGCCCGAGGAGCATATGAGGAAAAAGAATCGGCAGTCGAAAGTGTGAATATTCGAACAATAAAATGGTTTGACAGTAAGGGCGTTGTTTTAGCCACTACCTTTTCAAGCGCTGAACCAGTCCGTGAAGTTGAAAGATGGGACAAAAAAGAGAAGAAGAGGGTAATAATTCAAAAGCCCCATGCTGTTGATGTATATAATAAGTTTATGGGTGGAGTAGACCTCCTTGATGGCCAAATAGCTTATTATCGAATACATGTTAGATCTAAGAAATATTACATGAGATTCTTTTATCACTTCATTGATCTAATGACGGTAAATGCATGGAATTGGTACAAAAAAGACTGCAAAATCGCAAGGTGCCCAAAGAATGAAATAAAGGACCAACTCTCTTTCAAAACATCTGTTGCGAAAAGCTTATGCCTTTACAGGAAGTCTACTTTAGACAAAAAACGTGGCAGGCCCTCTAACGAAAGAGACAGCGTTGGAAGGGAATATGAACAAAAGAAAAGAAGAGGACCTACAGCACCACTTCCATCCTTTGATGTTCGGAGGGATCAGACAGGCCATTGGCCCATTGTAGTAGACAAACGACTTCACTGCAAATATCCTGGTTGCAAAAAACTCTCGAGTATAAAGTGCTCTAAATGTAATGTTCATTTATGTTTACGAAAAGATAAGAATTGCTTTGTTCAAATACATATATGAAGTAAATAAAGTGTAATCTTTTTATGGCTGGTTTTTGCAGTAAGTGCCCAAGATATCATATTTGATACAAAGCTGTATTTTCAAAATAAAAAACTTTTTTTCAAAATTGACCAAAAATTATTATTCAGTTACGCATAAATTAGTGCTACACACAACTAAATATTTTTTTCTAATTGTAAAAGAAAATTGGGCACAAAGAGGTTAAGAGGGACAGAATTGGTTTCATTAATTTTGTAAAAATCAAAGGCGCGCATGATAATCCAAACGGCATGGCATTGATTCAAAAAGCCTGCCGTTAAAGGTAAACCTCAAATATTTCCTATGAGGTTTATAAATAGGTACCGATAAATAAGCATCCTTGAGATCTAGGGAACTCATGAACCAATCCCTTCCAATACGTTTGGTCACAGTCTTATTATGATCCTCCAACTTAAAATGACTATTTACAATATAATTATTAAAAGATTTTAAGTTTAAAGTTAATCTCTTGGATCCATCGGGTTTGGGAACCAGAAGAATGTTTGAGATATATTGTCCCTTGCAGGGGCGCACCTTACTTATAGCACCACTATTAACAAGTTTTAGGATGTCCACTTTTTCAGAAGCCGTCCAATTCGGTTCTTTAGGAACCCAAAGCTGTCTAGGTTTTGCCTTAAGAGGTAACCTTAAGCCATATACCCAAGACAAAATTTGTCTATCTGAAGTAAGCCTATGTATGCCACTTTTCAGAAAAAAAATAAAAGTCTACCAGCAGACTTACTAACCTCTACTGCATCTTGTGCTTTGTTTGGTACCGTGGCTGTGATTGCTGATATCGAGGTTTGATGTAAGAGCGATTTGTCTGCGGGTAACGAGGGCGATAGTTCGTTGAGCGGGGGGTCTGTTGAGGAGCGTGTCCATCCTGGTGAGGACCCTGTCTGGAGCTGGATGGACCCCTGAAGTTTAAATGTTTCTATGGTGTCTTCTTTTGTACATTTCGGGTAAACACGGTTTTTTGTGGGGGTTTAAGCGTTTGACTAAAACGCCTTAAGTTCTTCGCTGCACTGACCCGCTCATCCAGTTTCTCTCCAAACAGAAGATCTGTGATTGGGCTATCTGCAAGGACACTCCGGTGCTGTTCGTCCAAGTTTAGGAGCACTAATTGTCTTCGAGACAGCGATTCGTTATGGAACACATCTGCAAACAGTTGACTAGCGTCACTAATTGCCCTACGTAATGTCTTGTCCTACGAGCAGTAACCTCGTCTACTTTCCTCTCCTCAAGTTCTTTTAAAAAACCTGACACTACTGTAGCCAGAGCAGAAAGACCGACACCTATTTGCTCCTGGGTCTTCAATAACCGCTGATCCCTACGAAACACCTGCGCATTAAGTGCTTCTTTAACCTCCAGATTTAACTTCGGAGGGGCTAAACTACCAAAATTTTGAGGTAGTATTTATTGAGACGAGGCCGAAATATAATACCACTTACTAAGCTATTTCGGTTTAAAAGATGCCCTTTATCTGCACAAGACTTGTGCACAATTTATGCTTGTTTTATTTTTAACATAATATCCAAGAAAAATGTCATCCTCTGACGACGACCTACTTATTTTGGAGTCTGTATTAAGCCAGGTTAAAAGGAATAAAGGCGGTATACATCCCCTTAATCGGGAAAGAAGAGATTATGGAGAATATTATCATTTATTTAAATCGTTAAAAAATGATGTCAACGAAGTGGGTATACCTTATCACATCCCACTTCACACTTACCGGGAAACATACAACGGCATACAAAGCCAATAAAATCTGGCCCAAAAGAGATCTTTGCTTAATCAATCGCGAATTTCTTGGTAAAATTTGGATCTAGTAATGCTTGGACACTGACATCATAGACGACGCTTTTCTCTCCTTTTCATATACTGTTGTGGCTACGATAATAAGCACAAGTAGATCGTATTTACTTGGATCATTGAACAAAAACACTATAAGAAGCCTAACCCCGTGGAAATAAAGCGCGACAGAGTTTGAACTGAGAATATAATGGGAACACTGTCAATAGAATCGATTCTTGAACTGAGAAGAATGAGAATTTGCTTTCCTCCTATTTACCGCAAAGAGAGTTCGGGGGTCACAACCAATGCGGGTGCAAGGGGATTTGTGAGATTTGTCGCGCTTTCTTCCATAAGCGTTAGGCTTCTTATAGTGTTTTTATTCAATGCTTGGATCTAAATCTAAGTTGTCTTTAATTTTTCAATCTTCTAGGGATTGCCTTTTTTGACAGCGGCCTTGTTAAGATTGCACTGTAGGAAACCACAAAAATTAGTGAAAACAATCAATTGTAAGTAGATTACAATTGCATTAAGAAAACCTATATGCCATAACGCTACTGAAAATTTGACAGGTCCGTTGTTAATTTTAGTTTAAGGTGACATTTCGTCCTTTGAGGTTGTGCTTAATTAATAGCATTAGTGTATAAAATGGACATTTTTTAACATGGCATTTTATTTCCAAAAATCCATGTTTGTGGGTCGATTTTGTTACACATCGTGATTTATAAAATGGTTTTCGTACTAATAACGATAAACCAGTAACATTAATTTCAAAAACCAGCTTCCTTCCTTTAATCGCAATTGGATGAACGGTTTAGCATGCATAAAAAACATAGACCGGCAAACATTCAATTTTACTTATATAGATATAGTATGGAATAATGATAAAACTTACTCACGTTAATCTGTACAGAAATAAAGAAAGCGATGAATGAATGAATGGAAGCAGCACAAATAGAACGTAATTCTAAGTAACTAATTGATTATCCAATGCGAATATACTTTTTTTTTACAAAATCAGGCCTTCCACGGGAAAGTATTAAGTACAGACTCCTGAAAGAAATTGAAAAGCAGGCTTAATTGTTAATTAGAGTCTCATTTGAACGGTTAATTAATTTGTATTATAGGCGGCATGCCCTTCATTCTGTCGTTAAATATAATGTTTGGCAGTTCGTTAGAAAAACTCTTTTCATAGGTACCCATTTCTTATTTCGATTTACATAAATTCATTTCACGTTTGAGAAAAGAAACGTGCCAATATAGTTACCAACGGGGCTTTGTTCGTGTCTTTTAATTGCATTATCCACCAAATCTTGAACAGGTCGTAGCTTATTAGCTTTTATTGTTTACAGCGATACCCTCTGCTCTTTTACCTTTGAAATGATGTGTTTTGTATGTACGTTAACAATTGCTGTGTTTCTATGCCTTTATTTCAGAAACATCCTTAAACAAGTTATGCATACTGCATATGGTCTAAATAATTAATACAAAAAGTTAGTTACCTGGTTAGTTGCGTTTTGTTATTATAATTTTGTCAATCAATAAATTGATAAAATAAAACATTCAAGAAGTTTACTTTAATAATTGCTACATATCATTCGCAACAAAGTTATCGTTTTTGAAGTATTCTTATGTATTTTTTTTATTCGCTCAAAAATGGACTCGAGGTTACGATAAAATGGTGATTTTGATAAGTTTCCACTGATAAATGTGTGCGATGTATGAAAATGGAACCTAGTATTATTTAAATGTGCGGTGCTGCGGAATAGTGAAACTATCTATTCTAACGTTTATGTTATAATGTTGAGATCTTACTAGTAAAGTATATGGGTATATTGGGTTTTGATAAATATAAACTAAAACTAAGGTTAGATACATGCATCTTTTATACAGTTTCAACTCGTTGATCACTTGCAGATAAGTATACCAAACAACACAACTAGTTGCTTAATGTTATGCGTTAAGTTGGTTTTTGAGATAACAAAAAGGTTTAGTTTACAAAAATGAAAAAAAAGGTTTTCGCCTTAAGGTAAGTAACTTTAGCGCATTTTCTATGATTTGATCACTTGCCGAAAGGAGGTGTAACTACACATTTAGGTGTACAAAGGAAAATAAGTTATGCATAAACATCGATTTTTGTAGTAATTTGCGAATTGTAGCCTCTGTGGGTTGCGCCTTGTCAGGGTATCTTTCGGAAAAAAGGCGACAAGTCCTGACAGCTATTCGATTACATTCACCGTGTAGTAATATTAAATTCAAAAAATCTTCATTAGTGTAACCCAAACGAGCAGTTCAAGCAGCAAAAATTTGCCGTTTAAACATTATCATAATAAAAACAAAAGAATAACATCAAGCGACTTAATTTTTTTATCAACTTTCCACAAGAAGTAACTAAAACATGGAATATCTCGGAAACCGTTTGAAGCAGCTTTTGACATTTTGCATCAAATTAAAGGTCTGGGGAAAAAGGAAAACAAGGGTGAAGAACAAAATGGGGGGTGCCATTTGAAAAAATGGAGTTACGGATATTTAAAAGTTTAAAAGTTGAGAGCTTTGAAAAAGTGACGTAGTCTCACTTTTTTAGACGGTTACGCATACCATAAGAAAATTCGATCTTTCCTTAATAAAGCATTGAAAACTGTTTTGCAATATCTCTCACCGTTTTCGAATAATAAATTTTTAAAGTTACCCCTGCAAATTCAATTTTTGACACAAAAACTTGAATATCGGCGAAGCCCTTGGAGCTAACAAAGTTGATGGCTACTTCCGGTATTTCCGGAAGTGGCGCCATTTTGAAAATATTTTAGTTCAATTCATCATGTGCCAAAACCCTTAAAGGGCTTATCAGTTTAGCTTAATTTTCAAAGGTTTTCCATATCTTTCTAACTGACGCTCGTCAAGAATGACCCTGTATATAGCCTTTAGTGGTGCCAAGTAAAACTTTTGAAAATAGAGAAATAGAGGGGGAGGGGGGTGACACCACACGTTGATTTTATCTAAAATGGTATTCTAATTAAAGGTCGCAAAAACTGTCCTCTACCAACTACCGTCCTTCTTTCTTACCCCTTAAATAGCGGCTGGGGGGTCTGTTTTATCCTTCATGGTACTAGTGAGAGAACGAAAAGAATTAATGTTTACCAACCATCCTCGACCCGTGATCGTGACCGAATATAATTCTTTATATCTCAAGAACGGAGTGTCGGAGGAGGATACTCTCAAAGGGTGGAAAGATCGTCTAAAAACTTAATTGTGAAGATCTCGAAAATGTTGGAGGAAGGAACTACAAAGGGAAAATGCAATATTTCGCAGAATTTCTCTAAGGGCTTGATTCCAAGTATAAGTTTCGTGTACGCTTTTCTTTTTAATTCAACGGTAACGCAGTGTCCTACGTGAGCGGCAACGCGCGGCCGACGCGGCCGGCGCGGTCCTCGCGGCTATATCAAACCATGGTAGTTTATTGGTATGTCCTACCTAGCAACCACCGCGCGGCACGCGCTGCTCAAGCGTTTTTGAGGCGGCACAGCAGGTCAAAATATTTGATATTTCCGCGTCTGCCGCTTCAGTCTACGTCCGTCAGTTCTTGGGTTATACATCATGTCTGACACATTTTACGAACTTTTAATTAGTAATGTCAAAATACTCGTGTTCTTTGGGACATGAAACACAAGCATTATCACAATAGACTGCTGGTGGATCGAGAATGGACACGAATTGCAGGACATCTTCAGGAAACAAGTAAGTATTTTGTAAGTAATTTTAATTTTTTATACGTACGGCAAATGTGACTTTTCGCTGATCATATTCAAACAGCGAAGTATTGTTTAGTTCCAAGGAGCAGAGAAGCGGAAAACAGGTAGAGAAAGTTACTTCTCTGCCTCCTTTCCACTTCTCTGCCTCTTTGATTTCAATACCTGTGTTGCCTAGCCGTTTATATACAACAATTCCAGCATACTAAATAAAAAAAATATTAGGGGAAAGTAGGGTAACTGTGCGCAGCGGGTAACGGTGCGCACTACCATATCTTTAAATTTCGCGGCATGCAATGGAATCCATGATGGAGAGTATCAAGGCGCATGCATAACTCATATTCTCACCGACTGTGGTTGCATTCCGAGTTCAGTTGTTTGTGCTATATCGATGTGTGTGATTTCGCGCCTTTTCTTATTGTTTTGCACGTGTTGAAAATAAGCTGGTAAGTCCATAATTTTAAATTGATTATACTAGTATAATAACATTTTGGTAGGGCATGATATAATGGTTATATCTGTGCCTTATCATTGAATTTGATTGAATAGATCTTGTGATAATGGCGAGTTTATTTTACAATTTACGATGGGGTAATGATGCGCAAAAATGCGCACCATTGAATTAAATGTTAAAACACAAATTTTATTTTATGCTTCAGATATGCCGCGGAAATATATCAGAAAAACGGAAAATAACAATTACAGTGAAGAAAACTATATTTGCGACTTCTGTAAGACCTAAATAAATAAAAGTTGTGTTTCGACGAATTATTTAGCCTTATACAATACATTTTTTGCATTATTTTCTAATTCAAAATATTGCGCACAGTTCCCCACCTACTGCGCATCATTACCCCATGGTGCGGGGAACCGTGCGCAAATACACTGTCGTGTTCAAACTTATTTTTTTTTTACAAAAATTTGATTTTTTTTATAAATGTGTCTGCTTGACAATAGCTGAATAATGAACGAATATATAACTGCGTTTCAAGCTAAAAAGTTACTTATGGTTTGATAACTACATCGATTTTGGCTTAGGTGCGCACCATTCCCCTATCTTCCCCTATATTTATATTATTATAGTATATTTTTGTCAACATGCGCTTGCACCGCTTTACATTCGGTGCTTGCACGTAGGACGCTCTGGTCGCGTTTGCCGTTTACACCGCGACTGCAGCGTCGACCGCACCGGCCGCGTCTGCCGCGCGTTGCCGCTCACGTAGGACACTGCGTAATTTTAGATGATACTAGGTAAACAGTAAATTTCACTCACCAAGGAATCAAAAACATAAATAAGTTGCAGTATTGTAGATGTCAAAGATGTATTTCATAGAATTGAAGCATTCTATTAGCAGAATTAGAGAAAGCCGGCATCCGATTACATCGATTGAAATGCAGCGGCTAATTGGAAAGATGTCAATTCGTATATAAATAACGACATATTTTACTTGCTTTTACTTACATAACACAGTAGCACTATCATCAATAAAACGGATTTCAATTTATTTAACAAGACACCAATTTCCTGGCTGTGAAACGAAATTCATCTTATAATACTGAGCTGTCGACACATTCGCTTTTCTGCGGAAGAGCTTCTAAAACGATTGAATTTTATTCCATTCTTAATATCATTTAATAGAGGCCGTTACCACACATCTGTATAAAGCTTCATTACCAATCCACAGACAATATAGTTAGTTGCAGCTGTACTTAAGGGAGTCACGTGCTTCTATTAGCGATATTCTTTAAGGCCGTTTATTATTTCTGAGTGATGCTTGAACAATTTTGGACAGTTAACTGCAATCAAGCAGTAAAGTAGTGGAAATACATATCAGAGCGCTTTATACATTAGCACTTTGTGCACAAATATCAATGGAGTGCTTAATTTCGGGGTAGGTATAAGGTTTCCAATTGCGTTTTATGTTCGAAATGTGCGCCCACTTCCACATGCGCTAATATGCTTTGTATTGGCCTGTGAGAGATTAGAAGCGCCAACTTCTTGCGCCATAAAACGAAATATTGATATACTGTTCTTCAACGACAATCAAAGTTACTTAAAGTTAATTAATGTAATAATTGTGGCGGACAAAAATCGCATCGATATTAGAGGTACAAGTAACAATATAAAAACTCATACAAAATTACGGTTAATGTAGCCAATCTTGTCGCAAGAAACGAGCTCTCTTTGCACGAATCGCAGACTGAAACATAGAACACAAATTATATCAATTCCAGTTGACCCAAGGACCCCAAATTCTTATCGTTCGAAAATACTGGTTTTTCTATTCACGCGTTGACCTTGCTTTTGCGTAACTTCGACAACGAAATACTCACCGACTGATATGGCGATAAGAATCTGGTTTTGATAATCGGAATGCCTGGTGGACGTAAAGTTAAATGGAAAAATTCAGTGACACGAGCGTGTAATTGAAGTTAAAATCCTGAAAAACAACCACATATAGACACCCCTCCCCCTCCCCTGAGGATGAGACAACATAGCCGTACTCACGTAATTAGAGAAAACCAAAATATAGCCTCCTCAAAAAGAAAAATGTTTAACTAAATCGGGATCCACAAAATATAGGTGCAATATCCAGAATAATTATAATTGGAAATTGCATGGTTTTCACCATTCAGTCTGCTTAACGTTCAGAACTAAGGCGTGCTAGAATGGAATGATTCCGAAAGAAGGAATTGAAAAGCAAAAAGGATGCGAGGTTTGCGCGGAAAATCCTTCGGCAGGTGACGCCAGTAAACGCAATTCAAATTACAATGTAGGTATGCTAGCGAATCTCAAATCATTAATTACAGTGACCGTCAAAAATAATAAATATGTACTTACGAAAATATATCCAATATTCTTGGACTAAAAACCAGAAAGAATTTGCACTGTTATCCTACTACAAGTCCACCATACTCTACAAATTTCGGAGAAATGTTTTGAAACTAATCGTACCATAAAAACATTTCGCACGAAATTTCGATTAAGGACAAAAGCCAATTTACTTAAACCTTCCGAAGCAACAAACTATGAATACGACAATGACGAAATTCTTCCTAATTAATTTACAGCTATTTATAGAGTGGACTTGTCGGTCTAATAACCAATTTGTCACTTGTAATACGACTACAAGCAAGGAGATTTGACTATTGCAAATTTAGTATACCCCTAGATACTATACTTTACATGTTCTTTTGAATACAACATTAAACGCCATTTAAACTGGAAATTAGCAATGTGGATTAATCAAATTCAGTATACGCACCTTGATTCCTACATACGAAATTTATTTATACTCTCAAATAATTCAATGGAAAGTGTCTCTTGACCATCAGCTTGAAATAACAAAATCCGGATTGCAAGGTACAAATAAACTGCCCTTCTGAATATATTTGCCGATATGGAAGTTTCCGATGTTTCACTACCAAATAAATGCTCCTTTTCAGAAATTGCTCTAAATAGTGAGATTACCGCCAGCATATTCTAAGGTATCTTTCTGTATGCATTTATGTTACCGGCAATCTGTATAATTCAGGTATTCTAAACAATGAAATGTATTCAATTCCGAGTCTGTTTAGGAGTTTAGGAAATATTCATAATGGCTGGTCATTGTGATAAATTTGGGTTGCATTTTCTTTTCGTAATTGTATAGATTGCCTGAATTATACAGATTGTCGGTAACATATACAATTGAATGCTGTCGTGGCCACATTTTAAATTTTTGGTACAGCATTTCTGACAATAACAATTGAAAATGATTAACCTCTTGTAACCTATCTCACGTAGGCCCATTAATCATAAAAATGATTTATCACGGTTCGCAGTTCAATTTTTCCATTTATTAAATTGTTCCCAGCAGGTTTTTGTTTATTTTGCGTCGTGTTAAGTTTGATTTAAATGGTGCAACGCATTTGCTCCAAGGAACATTGATAAAAGAGCTTAAATTTGATTTAGGTACGAATTACCGGAAAAGTAAATACCTACCTACCCTAGCCGTCTTACTTTCATCGTCACTTGCGAAGCGAAATAGAATTTTTATTTCCAGCATAAATCAATCCAGTGTTCCAGTCTTCTACCTGCAACCGGCATGTTATTGACTTTTACCCTTTTCCATTTTCTACGTTTATGAATGTCTAGAATTCGTTCTGTATTTTATATAAATATCTTTGAGATATTGCGGAAGGGAATCTCTTCTAATCATTCATTTCAACACAAGAATCAAGTGTTCACTTATCTACGACGGGAATCAATTTCCAATTTATTTCAAACGCTGGGATTACTTTTACAGACGTTGCACATTCAGAGAATAAATAGGTAGTAGGTTTTCATAATGTAGTGTATTATACGTGCGTCTCAGTGACGTTAACTCTACATTACTCAATTTTCTTATTTCTTCAAAAAAAATTATTTAATGATCAAAATATTTAAAAAATGTTAAGTAATGAGAGAAGTGTTTATTTTATACTTCTGATTATCTTATTATTATAAGATACCTTACCTTATCATCAGAGAACAATTTTTAACAAGAAACACCGGCCAAGATGGGACGGACCACGTCAGTAAGTGACAACCACGACCAGGTCGGAACAGGCCAAATCAGAGCTGTTCAAGGCAGGGCCACCCCGGTCGGGGCAAGCCAAAACAAGGAGACCCTCGGCATACAGGAAGGAGGATTACAGGAGCAGGGTGTAAATGAAGTAAGAAGTTATGCTGGCAGACTGAAACTTTTTGTATCTCACTGGAGAGGAATCACTCGTGATCCTGTGATTTATGTCTTGGTTAACAGAATATAAATTGCCTTTTGCAAGGAAAGTGGTACAGCATGGAATTACTCCAATTACCGGTTGGTCAAAAACGGAAGAAAAATGCTTATCTAAATCTGTGACAGATTTGTTGAGGATAGGAGCAATCTCAAAATCCTTGCCTTCCAGAGGGCAATTTATTTCCAGTATTTTCATTACGCTTGATGCAATCAGGCTGATATATGGCAAAATTAGATTTAAAAGACGCATATTTTTCAGTTTCAATATATGCGCCTCACAGAAAGTTCCTGCGGTTTATGTTTAAGCAGCAGCTATATGAATTTAACTGTTTATGTTTTGGGTTGTGCGTTGCACCGTATGTATTTACAAAAATTATTAAGCCAGTAGTTGCTTCTCTTCGAGCCCAAGGCTTTGTGTCGGTGGCATACTTAGATGATTTTTTGTTTTTTGGCAGAAATAGACAGGATTAGGTGTTCTGGTTTCGGTCTACCCTGCTGTTAGGTATGGGTGGTTATACACGAAAATATTGGAGAGAGAAAAATTTCTTGCTCTCCAGAAGTGTGATGGAAATTACAATAGCGTTATGAGGATCTCCACCTCTGTTAAAACGGATTTGCTTTGGTGGAAATCTCATATCAACGGTGCTTTCTCTCCGATTAGGAATTTTAATTTTACCCGCACCATATTTACTGATGCGTCTTTGACAGGCTGGGTTCCCGTAAAGCTAGTGAGTTTTGGACAGATTCCGAGAAACGCCTTCGCATTAATCAGTTGGAGTTGTTGAATTCAATATTCATTGTTTTTATCTTTTGCTGTGCTATCAAAACAAGTTCATAATGACAATATGAAACAATTAATTAGAAATCGGGATACGATTGTATTCAAATTAGATACAATAACAGAATTTTCCGATATCGTACATTGAAAAGTCAAGTATAACCGAGGTTGAATGCAGGATTCGAAAGTACGAATTACTTTTCGATGAATTCAATACAATACAATCTTCTATTGAAGAACGATGTTCGGACGACGATCTGCAGGAGCATTTCCAAGTCAGACATCAATTTGAGACAAAATTCTTTAAAACTGGTTCACTTTTAAAGAATTATGTTACATTATACTTCAACGTCCAATTCTCGATATCATACTATGTAGTACGCCAGTGGGTACTCTATCGCGCATACAGTTAAAAGAAAAGAAAACCAAGGGTCCCCCTTCCCTCGTCTACTCTTCCTGCCCGCTATAGTTATTCGTCCTTGTGTGCTCGATGCGCGTACACCGCACATAGTTTTTTCTTCAGTTTTTCGAGTTTTCTTTCTCGATTTATATGGTGAGCATTATTAACCACTTTCTTCGAAAGCATTTTTAGGCTTTTTAGCCTTCAGGAGGCAGAGCGCGAAGTGTTGCTATTGCAAATACCCTCTGCCGACCAACTGCAGTTATCTTACACCTCCAAAAGTGAATCCGGAAATCGCAAAGGTGTTACCACACGCTCTTTCTAAGAGAGATAGCTTCGCCTTATCTTCGCAATCTCAACTCTGCGTAGGAATTTCAGCCATCGGAAAAGGTTTAGGCGACCTGATCGACTGTAAAGACGTTTCCTTAAACAACATAAAAACCGAGCTTTTAGAATCCATGAGCGATTCGTGTCGTATTTTATGCGACTTAGTCAACAAGATATCGCAAAATAGGCGTTACGTCATCAACCCAAGTCTCGGCAAATCGCTCAAAGACCTTGTTGACAGGATTCCGCCTCCGGAATTCCTGTATGGATCAGACCTGACTGAAAACATAAAGAACGCAAAACAATTGGAGCGAACATCGAGGGATCTGAAACCCCCCGCGGCCGCAGTGGCTCACAGAGGACTCTCTCGACCCAGTTAACAAACCAGTGGGGGGGGGGGGGGAGGAGTGAGGACACCATTGTCTCACAAATCTGGACGCGTTCCTTTAAACGGAAATCGCCCGGTTCGTCCGCAGAGGGAGGCGAACCCAAGAGGGCACCCCTCGAAGTCGACCTTCAAACAGAGGAATCTTCACCGCTAAACAGGGTAAGCGTTGGTTCTCACAAAGCCGGTAGGTTGAAAGGTTTTCTCCCCGAGTGGAAAAAGCTAACCAGCAATAAAACCTTGCTCTCTTGGGTCAAAGGCTACAAATTACCCATAGTTCGCTTACCGCCGCGAAGATTAGAACCACGACAATCCTTCTCTAGGGGGGAAACGAAATTGTTACAAGCTGCTATTTTAGATCTACTAAAGCTGGGAGCCATAAGGACTTGTCGGCCACAACGTGACCATTTTTTATCTAATATTTTCCTAAGGAAAAAGTCAAATGGAAACTACAGTTCATTCTAAACCTCAAAAGTAACTCACTTCAAAATGGGCGACTTTCGTACAGCTTGCAGACTAATTCAACCGGGCGACTTTATGTCCACAATAGATTTAGAAAACGCCTATTTTCTAGTACCCATACACAAATCTTTAATTTTTAAGATTTAAATTCGCGGGTATTTTGTTTGGGTTTACTTGTCTACCATTCGGATTGGCCTCCGCACCATACTGCTTCACGAAGCTAATTAAACCATTAACCGAAAAGATTCGGAAACACGACATACGTTGCGTGGCCTACTTGGACGATTTTTTAGTCTTCGGGAAGATCCTGGAGGAATGCAAGGAAAACACGGATTTCGTGATGCATTCATTAACTTCAGTAGGCTTCGTTTTAAACGTCTCGAAAAGTTCGCTACAACCTAACAGTGTGAAAAATTTTCTCGGGTTTTTATTCAATAGCGAAAACATGACTTTGGGATTAGACGCTAAGAAAATGGGTAATGTGTTCAAAAGAGTTAAGGAAGTCACAATACGGGAGGTCGCCAAATTAATAGGAACACTGGTTTCCGTATGTCCGGCCGTGAAGTACGGTTGGTTGTATACAAAGTCTCTTGAGAGGGATAAGTTTTTGGCGCTGAAAGAAAATAATGGTAACTTCAATTCAATTATGCAATCTCACCTGGTGGGAATCAAACCTGAGACACGGGGCTAATACCATTCGCAAAGACACGTTCTCTCTGGAGATATTCACGGACGCCTCCCTATCGGGTTGGGGCGCCTGTTGTGGCTCCGATCGTATTCACGGTTGGTGGACTCAGACGGAACGAGAAGAACACATCAACTATTTAGAACTCCTCGCAATCTTCCACGGATTAAAGTCTTTTGCTAAGGGTAAAAGTAACAATCACATTCTAATCAGGACAGACAATACCACTGCGTTGTCTTACATAAATCGTATGGGTGGCATTCAGCGCCTGAAACTGTCCATTCTCTCTAGAGACATATGGCAGTGGTGCGAACGCAGAAATTTGTGGATATTCGCCTCATACAGAAGTTCGGGGGATATAACAAACGGGCAGACGAGGAATCTCGTTCTCTCCTAGGAGACACGGAATGGTCGCTGAACGACACTTCTTTTGCACAAATAGTTCACTATTTTGGACAACCCGATATTGACCTCTTCGCAACAAGATCAAACGCGAAATGTAAACGTTACGTGTCGTGGAAGAAGGATCCAGACTCTTTAGCAAGCGACGCATTCACAGTCTCTTGGGCAAACGAGTTCTTTTACGCTTTCCCTCCTTTCTGCCTAATCCTGAGGGTTTTATAGAAAATTTTGCTAGATGAAGCGGAAGGAATAATTGTAATGCCTTTCTGGTCCTCCCAAGCTTGGTTCCCTCTTCTTAACGAAATAAAAATGGCACATTTATTTTTAAAACCGAGCGAGGACTTACTTCTCTCTCCTTACAGAGAACCACACCCGCTACACCAATCGCTTTCACTGATGGTCGCAAGATTATCCGCGAAGCCTTCCGGCGCAAAAACTTACCCGAGTGCGTCCTGGGCACAATCCTCCGGTCAATTTTCAAAGCGACGCTGAAGCAATACGAATCCACATTCCGCTTATGGTGGCAATTTTGTAAGGATGAGAAGATTGACCCATTCGAAGCTGAACGGGAGCAGGTCTTGTCATTCTTACAAATGACGCTATCCAAGAGAGGCTGCAAATACGGAACCGTCAATTCACATAAGTCGGCGATTTCTCTTATACTTAAGGAAAGTCTGGAAGGAGATTCACTTATGAAGCGTTTCATCAGAGGAGTGTCGTGGATGAATCCATCGACACCAAGATACGATCACACATGGAATCCGCAAACTGTAATAGAACAGAAGCATGGGAAGCGACGACACCCTTTCATTGAAACAAATCATAATGAAGCTAGCCATCCTTTTGGCTCTGACATTATTTAGCCATTTATCATCTCCTTTGTAATAAAAAAATCAATAACATGATTCGGCGTTCACTGGATTTAGAGATTGAACTTTGCTGATGTAGATCTTTTCGCTGTACATTGCTGCATAGTTACTAAAACTAAATAGTGCCATTTGCCAGGTAAGCAGCACAAAATAGTACAAGGTAGTGAAGTCTAGTATTATTGTCTGAGCACCACATAGAAAAGCATTAAAGAAGAAACGTTAATGTGCCCCCGTTATAGCTTTGTGTAAATTCTGTTTATATGTATTTCTGTAATTCTCTTTGGTGTTTTGTAAAACTACTGACAAAATTACATAAATGCAGAGAATTTCAGTGGTGTACATTTCAAATTATCGGAGAAACATACAGTAGCTTAATACAAAGACAGAATTTCATAACAATTTTGATAAATATATTTAAACCAGTTTTATATAAAAGCAAAAA
>NW_022170249.1:12822370-12960411 GCF_008802855.1 Photinus pyralis | reverse complement strand
GACAAAAAGAAAAAAAGAAAAAAAAACAGAGAAGTGTATGGATGCACGAGTTATATAGAAGTAGAGGTACATACGATGGTATGAACTTAGTATCAGATTTGAATGACACATTTCAATAACAAAAAATAAATTTTTACAAAATTGCACAAATGCGCGCGAATGTGTGGAACGCTAGCGTATGCACTGGCTCGGCACGTGTCTGTCGCTCATGACTGTTACCACAAACGTTGCCAGAGAATGGTGAAAACGGGTAACAACGCGAACGAACGCGAACGAACGGCAACGTTTGTCAGATGTATTCCCGGCTTTATATAATGCGTTTATTAGATCCAAGCTTGAGTATGCTGCATGTATCTGGTCTCCTCAAACTCTCAAATACTCAGACATGATCGAAAAAATGCAGAAAAAGTTCATCCGAGTGATGTTTTTTATATCAACCCAAAATTATCCACATTATTGATCTCTTACGGTACCCAGCTTAATTACTTAAATAGTACTTTCGGCTTAAATATAACGAGGTTAGAAACCCGACGGTACATTGCCTCCACAATTTTTGTCTTCAAAATTTTAGACAATTTGTTAAACTCTTCCGAATTACTTTAAGAAATTAAACTTAAGGTACCATTTGTTAAGCTAAGGCAAAATAATACTATTTTTGCAGTTAACCACACAACTTCCCCACTTATTAAGATCTTGATCACTTTAAATAGGTGGTCCTCAGTTAATGATATCGACTTTTTTCACGATCCCCTAAATTCAATAATAAATCAAATTATATTAGCCATGTAATTGGAATTTTTATTCTGTATGGTTTCTGGTTAAACAAATAAATAAATAAATAAAAAAATCAAGCATCTCAGGTTGAAGGCTGTGGTGGTTTGATATGGGATGGGCCCAACATTACAAACGGAAATTACTTCGCGATGAGATAATATCAGGAGATCACACCCTTTAATAAAATACTAAAATGCAGAGGAGAATAATTTCAGTAAAAGGAAGCAACTTACCTTAACCTACAGCTTTTCTGCAGTTTCGGCCAACTCTCACATATCCGAATCTACACGGTGGGTTGATCATATAATAATAGACGAAAGGTTGACCAAATAGTGGAATGAATACGAACAGTAATAGTACAAGTACGAATTTATACATTGCAATAGTAGAAAAACCTTAAGTAATCGCTTTTTTGTAGAAAAAAAGTAGTTACTTGTCCAATCGACAAACGGAAAACCGTGCCCGATAGCAGAAATTATGATACGATAATGTACTTAACAGTAATTATTCACAAATCAGGATCAACTGCGTTGTTCCATAAGTTGTATGGGTTGTTTGTTTTTGACTTTTGGTTTGATAAATATTGCAGTGACCGTCACCATTTGGAGAAATTTGCTAAAGCTTTAGAGCGAGATTTAGTTTTATGTTTAGCAGTGCATTTTAGCGAATGCATGTTTATTTAAGAATAGACAAGTTTTCATGGCAGTATTTTTTCAGAAAATCCACTCACCTCAACCTATTACATGTCTGCAGCGACGTCCAATTCTCACATATCCCGACTTGCATGGTGGATTGATCATATTAAGTGCACGGGGTTGAAAGATTATCGCAACTAATGGAGTGAATAAGAACACTAGCAGTGCTAGCACAATCTTGACCATTTCTATTAAGTACATTAATCGCTTCTTTGTAAAAAAAATGTACAATCGACAAGCGGAAGCGTTTCCGATAGCAGGCATTATTGTATGCTTATTACCAACTTATTCTTCTAAAAGATTACGACAATTTTTTTGTAAAATTAGAATCCATGGTTTTTGAATGAATAGCTCACCTAAAGAATATTCATACCTGAACCATGTAGGCCTATAATATCATTAATTAAAAAAATGAACAATGCAACAGAAGTCCCAAAAACTTCCCGAAGGACATGGGTATTGCAAATGACTGATGGCTTTGATTTAAAATAGTTTGTGCTGTTTTCAGAAAACAAAGGTTCGATGTTCTTGGTATAAAGAAGGCGATTCAAATTCGTTTGTTGGAGATTGGAGCCATCTTTTTTTTTCGGAAAGTGATGGTATATGTCTAATGTTCAATTTTGATATTACACGACTCTCGCTAATTTGGTTCATTTGTTAAGTTTAAATAACCGTGTAGAATGGATTTTTAATAGACCCACATACTGACATACAAATACAGTCACGAAGTTACCCTTACTATAACCTTTGAATATAATTTTATATTCAAAGCTATAACGTAATATTAGTACACATTAGCGAAACATTTCTAATGGGCGCCCAGAAAAAGGGATTAGCAAATAATAAAAAGATCAATCAATTCGCTAAAATTGTTTATCCGTGTCCTTCCTAAAACCCCTACTGAAACTCCACAAATAACTCATTTGGGTGGGCAGAAACATTATAATTGCTAGGTAAGAAAATACTGCAAGAAGATATGATACTGATGAATAGGGGCCGATCAGGCAGCTGTCAAACGCCACCAATGCAGAATGATTATAGTTAAAGGAAGTAACTTACCTTAACCTCCAGTTGCTCTGCAGCTGCGTCCAATTTTTACGTATCCACTTTTACACGGTGGAGAGATCATCTGACGTAGACGTACATCAGCTCGCAAAATCTCCTCTGCAAGAACCGTAATGAATAAGAACGCTAGCAGTACCAGTAGGACCTTTGCCATAGCGATTAATTTCGGTATTAAGCAAACTTTTGTGAAAAAAAACAATATACCCAATCGAGAAGCGGAAAACCATTCTCGATAACAGAAACTATTATACCCTAACAATCACGCAAAAACCGGGATTAGGGGTTTTTTTATTAAATACATTAATCTGTTCTCTGATTCATAAAGGCAATTTCCTTTGTAAAGGTTTTAAAACAAAAATTCACACAGAAAATTCGGCCGCATTTCCAATGGAAGTACAATTTCAGCTGAATGGCGCAAGATTTACCAGGATTTACGTTAATTCACTTTATCTCCACTACGCCAGACACTTAACTCTGCAATAACGTCATACTACAAATTGAATCGATCTTGGAGTAGAAATTGTGCAACAGCTGTTTTTAAAACTGGAAAGGGGGTACCCAAAAGCCTACGGACAGCCGTTAATTCAGTCTACTTTTTCTTTCTTATAGGAAAATTAGAGAAAAAAATGTGAGTGCAGTTCCCAAACGTATTATTTAGAAAAAAAAATGCTTTAGTTTCCCGTCCCATACTCATTTTTAGAAATACTTATATGTTACACCGTGTATAAACTCGTGTTAAAGATGTCTGCTCGAATTGAGCACAATTTGGACGTTAAATTTTGCGCAAATCGAAAATCTTTGTGACTTCTTATCGACCGCGAACGTTTTGTACTTCGTTAGTAATCACGCACGGCCGTTTGACCCCAAATTATGGACGAAACAAGCACGAATTATATTCGAATTTTATACGCGATCGAGAACTCTACTTATTGCCACATCTAAAATTTCCCATTCTCTGTTAATAAGGTCGTACAAAATGTGTGTTTCGGGGCGCAAATTAGAACACATCGCACTGTCTGTATGCGACATACGGAAACTTTGCTTTGCAGTCTCAAATGTTTCAAGTTTCAATTAATTTACATATGTGCCGCTTCATACGACAGCGAACGCGAGTGAGTATAGCGATAAGCAAGCTGTAACGATTTATTCTTAACTTTAGCTTCTGTTTGAGATTCGCTGGGTTTATTAAAATTTTACTAACGCCATCTGCTGGCTTTCTATAGCTCTAAAGAGATGTAACTTTAGTTCAATTCCTTTTTCTTCCGTTAACTTTTCGTTCGGCACGTTGGTCGAAACATCTTCAATCGTATTAATTGGTTTCGACGCCCTCTCGTGTAGTCAGATGTAGGTAAAGGCTGTTTTATGTAGTAATTGTAGAGGATCCTCCGAGTACCCCTCGCTGAATAATACCAGCCCAGCTGGACGGTGTTCAGACTGTCAGGGTGTTCCCGTGCGAAATTATTAACTTAATCGGGCACAGTACCTATTTTGCTCTTGTCAAGGAGATAACGACCATCTTGAAGCATTCTTGTTGGCACCGGCCAGAAACACTGGGCCAGTAGATAAGCATTCGAACAATCCGAACAAATGGATTAACCCGAAACATGCTGGGATACCTTATTTTCTTCTGTGTTGTGTTGTAAAGCGTATGGTTAACTACCTCCTAAAGTCAGTAATTTATCGTAATTTCTGCCGATGCAGAATCGACTTGAATGCGGTATTTCCATTGATATTTTCTGCGGATAGCTATGCTTCTGGCTGCTACGCCTAGTGCGTATGGTTTCGACTTTGGACTTACGGCCGCAAGTAATACGCACTGGCTCTTCAGGCATTAATTAGTTAACCACGGTACCACAGATTTGAGGTGCGTGGAATTTGTTTGTTACAGATTCGGCCTCGCTTCAGGAGAGCTCTCTACAGCGACTAAGTTTATTCGAGGTAAGATTGTTACGATTACATGTGAATAGTTGCGCTTTCATTATCGATAGTATTTAATTTTGTTTTTGGGAACCTATAATCAATTAATTACTAATCAATCTCTGTCGACTGGGGAGATTTTAATTGAACATTTAATTTACTAAGAGTTTTGAGTCACGTAACCAATAATTTTGAATATTTGGGGAGTATTTTGTATTAGTAGGAACACGCTATCCAATTTTGGAGATTTTATTTTGAGATTGATTGAATACATCAGTATTTCCTTTGGAACATTCATTTCACTGTTATTTCTACCTTCCTCTCTTCTCAATTTCGTACCGGGAGAGTTAAGATAGAAATTCAGTGGCACTCAACGCTATTGGTAGATCTCAAACTTTAATTTTATTTTCTAACTCTGAACTAGTTGGGCGTTTATGCGGCGGATTTGAGTTAAATCAGCGCCAACCTAAACCTTACGTGATAAAGCGATAAGACGAAGCATTTAGAAAAGCGTACGCAGTTGCCAAAATATGGGCAGAATTATTGGACCACAGCGGGTTTGGTCGCGAGATTTGCTTTGGTCTCGATTCGTATTTCTTAAGTGATATTTCTTTAAACCAATTCAAATTTTATTTAGCCATAAGGCGTGTATGAAAATTTGGGTAAAAAAATGCCAGGCGAGTATTACGCATAAAAAAATTAGATAAGGGGATATCAGAACCGATACGTGGTCACTAAATAGGGATCAATATTTTAAATCAGAAAAAATGTAAGGAAAATTCAATTAGATCGACTAGATTTATTCATATGCAGTCAAACCAAAGCATCAAGTTTTGATGTTCTGATTTGGAAAGGAGATAAAAGACAAACCTCCGCACGGTGGACGCCCGAATTGGAAAAACCCCCAGCACAAGATCAAGAAGCGTCTATGGAGCAGATTAAATGTGGATGCAACGACGCTCATCCGCCACTGCGATGAGATCTGCGTTTATAAAACAAACTCATGAAAAATCGGTTGCATAGTTAACACTAGATCAGTTCCCGAAATTACCACGGGAACGGGAAAAACTAGATACACGACTAATAGGCGGTACGAAATCGCCCGAACGACAATAAAGAAAATACTATGAAAGAACAATACTTTTAATATTGAAGACCCCGCAGGGGGTTTGGTTTCCAAACTTTGGGGAGTTGCGACCCCACGGACCCGAGCAAAACGGAAGAGGCTAGTCCACCCTCTGTTCGTAGCTACCCTTCAAATATCCCGATCCTCTTCTTACCCTCCTAGCCCTTTTCCATCAATTCCCATCTTCTTTTTCTCCCGGAATCTCAAGATGTTAACCGTGTCGATGGGATGTATGGCTCCGCGTTAGTGAGTCGCTAACGGTTTGTTGGTTTTGTCATCAATGTCTGTGTTTGTTTTGAGATGCACTAACGCAACCATGAATTGAGTAGTGGTTCGTCAGGGCTCCGTTGGTGCTTATCGTTACTTTTTCACACCCTGTAAGCTGGCGGCAGCTATAAAACGCGAACTTTTGGGATGGTAAAGTCAAAACAACCAAACCACTCGGGCGGTAGGGGGTCTGGGTCGGACCCCCCTCGGAACCGTCCTGATGACCGACCCGGCGAGGAAATGGAAGGTGGCTCCATTCCTTGCGATCGTGCCACCACACCAGGCGTATCTAGAGATGATGATTTGAATCGGGAGAAGGGGTCTGCACCTCGGTTCCTGATCGTCAAACTTGTAGATGGGACAGACTTTAGTAAAGTCTCTCCATTTTTAATAGCGAAAACTTTGTATGGTATCGTTGGTGAACTGAAACAAATAAAAAAGATTAGAGATGGACTGCTTATTGAGACAAATTCTAGCAAACAATCGCAGCTGTTACAAAGGACAACTAAGTTAGGTCAATTTAATGTAAATGTAATTGCTCACACTACACTAAACCAATCTCGAGGAGTTGTTGTGTGTCGTGATCTATTGAATTGTACCCTCGAGGAAATAAAGGAAGAGATGGCGAGTGAAGGAGTCATAGATGTTAGGCGTATTAAGACCAGAATCAATGGAGATTTGGTAGACACTGCTACTCATATAGTGACTTTTAATAGACCCAAAATACCTGAAAAGGTTAAAGCAGGATTTTATCGTTTATCAGTACGTCTATATATACCGGCTCCAATGAGATGTTTTAGATGTCAGCAGTTTGGACATACTGCTGTCAGATGTTCAAATAAGCAGATGTGTATGCGGGAAAGATATGCATGAAGGCAAGTCATGCGACCCACCCATAAAATGTGTGAACTGTAATGGAAACCACAATGCTAGGTATAAAGACTGCCCTGTATATAAGCAAGAAGTGGCCATACAGGAAATTAAAGCGAGGGAAAACATATCGTATATTGAAGCCAAGAAGATGGTCAGGCCAACTACAATTGGAAATGTGTCTTATAGCCAGACTGTATCATCTGTAAAGAATGTAATAGAAGTCAAAGAATTGGCAAAAGAACTTCTACCATGTTTGGTAGACACATTAAAATCTGTGTTTGTTACTAAAAAAGACAGCACAGAATATACAGCTACACGACCAGGACTCACAGTCGATACTAATAAGACCAATAAGAGGGAAGAAGATCAGAGAACGCCCTCCGATGAGGACAATTTCTCTGAAAGTAGCCAGTTCTCGTCCTCTCAGCAAAATGAAAAAAACAAATCTTGCAAAGAGGCCTAGGGGATGGCCCAAAGGTAAACCCAAGATTATTAGACATGCAAAACAAGTTCAAGATCCATCGAGATCTCGATCTACATCAAGGGAATCCACCAAGAAAGGTGGATAAACTGATCTGTGATATCTTCTGTGATAATACCTGTGATTTCTATATATTTATATTTTGTTATTTTGTCTGTATATGTATTTAAGATTATATATTTACAAATCTATGTTATTATGTCTTCTTGTCCCATCTTTGACCGTTTTATATCCATATAATATACAAATGGAGCCCAGAAATGAAAAAATCTTACAATGGAATTGTAATGGTTTGATTCATCATTATGCCGATCTTAAGCGCCTACTTGTTGATAATGATCCACTTTGTGTAGCGATACAGGAAACTCACCTTAAGCCACTGAAACCCTATTCATTGAGAGGCTATAAACTCCTAAGGAGGGATCTTGTCGGTGGCCAAAGGGCACATGGAGGAGTCGCTATACTTCTAAAAGAAACCTTAATATCGAGGGAAATTAATCTAACAACACACTTACAAGCGATTGCGATTCAAATTAAAACCCCATTGAATTTAACCGTATGTTCCCTGTATCTCCCTGACCAACAATGGGAGAAAAGAGATCTTGAGGTAGTGATCGCCCAACTTCCTAGACCGTTTTTGTTACTGGGAGATTTCAATAGTCATCACACTTTGTGGGGATCTACTCATCGAGACATAAAAGGAGAAGAGATAGTCACCATTGTCAATGACGAGGACCTACTGATATTAAATGATGGTTCGCCAACACATCTTGTGGCACGGACGGGTAATTTCTCCGCTATAGACTTGGCCATTGCCACCCCACAACTTGGATTGGTGGTGGAGTGGAAGGTATCGGAGGAGCTGTACGGTAGTGATCACTTCCCCATTATAATTGAGACTAATATTGTAAAAACTCCGGTTATATTACCACCGAGATACCTCTATAACTTAGCTGATTGGAAAACTTACCAACGAGTATTAGATGAATCTGTTATGCGACATACGGGGCAAATCACATTGGAACGCTTAACTCAATGGATCCTTGACGCTGCCGATGTTGCGATACCTAAAACAAAAGAACGGTAACTAAAAAAGTCTGTGCCATGGTGGAATAGCCGTGTACAGGAAGCAATTAAACATAAAAAGAAACTACTTAACAAATTTAAAAAAACGCCTACTATGGACAACATGGTAGCGTTTAAGCGAGCTCGAGCCTTGGCAAGGAGAGTAGTACTACAAAGCAAGAAAGAGTCGTGGGAAAATTATGTATCATCAATAGGGTTCAATACTAATATTAGTGAGACATGGAGGAAGGTCCAAACGGTCATAAATAAGAGAAAGGTTAATACCATAAGTTACCTAAAATTACCCGACAACACCATAACGGATGATAAAAATACTATTATTAACATGATTGCTGAACAATTTGCGTCGGTGAGTAGAACATCCAACTACAAACCCGAGTTCCGCGAAAAATCAAAGAAATACATTTTCCAAATTTTGCAACGCAAGAAATCCTCGAGTATAACTTACCGTTTACCTTGAGTGAACTAAATACTTGTTTAAAGAAAACGTCCCTTACAGCTGCACCAGGTAACGACCAAATAACAAATAAAATGATCACCCAGACGACTAACCTCTTTAAGCGACGCCTTCTTAACTTTTACAATTACTGTTGGCAACAAGGGATATATCCGCAAGAGTGGAAAGAGGCAATTATAGTGCCTATATTAAAGGAAGGCAAAAATAGACTGGATTGTAAGAGTTATCGGCCTATAAGTTTAACCTGTTGTTTGGGAAAGCTCTTAGAGAAATGATAAATCAAAGGCTCATTCACCTGATAGATCCACAATTTATAACAGAGGCACAAGCAGGATTCCGTAGAGGATATTCCACAATAGATCAGTTAGTCTATTTGGAAAATTATTTACAGGAAGGATACAAAAATCGACATCACACTGTCTTTGATATCGAAAAAGCTTTCGACATGACATGGCGTGATGGTATTTTACTACAACTAGAAAAATGGGGTTTTAAAGGCAGTTTACCAAAAGTCATCTCGTCGTTTCTGTCTAATCGCACTTTTCGTGTCAAAATCAATGGGAGCTTGTCTCAAGCTTACGTCCTTGAGAATGGAATTCCACAAGGATCAACATTAAGCTGTACCTTGTTCAACATAGCAATTAATATCTTAGTTAATAACATAGGCACAGACGTGAAATGTTGTCTATATGTGGATGACTTGTGTATATTTGGTAGTGGCAAAACTATTGGTCAAATATCAAGAAAAATGCAATATTGTTAATCAAGTTTTGGAAAATGCTGAGGAAACAGGATTTACTTTTTCTATCACCAAAACAAAATGTGTCCACTTCTGTAGGCTACGTACAGCACATTACGACCCCTACTATTCATTAATCAAACCCCAATTCCATGCGTGGATTACGTTAGGTTTCTGGGTGTGACATTGGATAGTAAGCTAACTTGGGGAAAGCACATTAGCGACTTGATATTGAAATGTGATAGAGCCTTAAACCTCGTCAAATGTTTGTGCTCTACAAAATGGGGCGCCGATGTGGCTACTTTAATCAAAATATACAAATCCCTTGTATTATCGAAAATTGATTATGGATGTTTTGTCTACGGTTCAGCTAGATCCTCTCGATTGTTACAGCTTAACAAAATTCAAAATCGTGCTTTGAGACTATGCTTAGGGGCATTCCCTACATCGCCGAGCACCAGCCTCCACATAGAGGCCAATGTCATGCTCTGCCAATATAGAAGAGAGAAATTATTTAAAACAACTATGTTGTAACAGAGCATCAACATGATAGTCACCGAATTATAAGATCCTCTTTAAAAAATGTTACTGCATACACCGACAAGACGCCCTTATTACTCGTCCACTATCTGTAAGAGCCAGGAAATTCATCCAGATTTGTTAACAGAAATATGTCATATAATACCCCACAATAAACCGGAAATTCCCCCCTTGGAGAAAAATTTTCAATAAAATGTTGACACAGTCGTTGCAGTATGATAAATATGGCACTACCCTAATTAATACTTGCACTTTTAATAAATATCATCTCTGAATGAGGCATCACAATATCATATAACACGGATGGTTCTAAAACTGAAGTGGCGTAGGATGTGCAATTGTCGTTCAGGGTGAGCACTATAAACTGGCGTCTTCCTGATTTATCATCAGTCCTTCTATGCGGAACAATATGCCGTATGGCAGCGCTGAAGTACTGTGATATGTCACTGGGTTTAATCGACACTTCTGCATTGTAACAGATCCTTGTCGTTAATAAATCGATAGTAAACTGTGACAATGATACGTAACACAATGGTGTCATTCATGCTATCGTATACTTAGAAATCAAGGAAAGCCAATATTACCTACTTGGTCCCCAGTCATGTGGGCAACAGGGTAATGAGGAAAGCTGACACAGGTAGCCCTGGAAGCAACAAAACAGGATGCGGTGGATGTACCGTGAAATAAAACACAAAATTTGAAATAAATATAACGTGTAACTGTTTCCAAATGGCAAGATGAATTGGGAATATGTGTAATACTACTTAAACATCAACCTATCCATAGCTAAATGGATAAATCCTGCACTCACTAGAACAGACATAATCAAATTAATTAGATTGAGAATAGGCCATACTGCAATAACGCATACATACCTACTGAAGGGAGAACCAAGTTCCTTATGTGCCAAAAGAATGTGGACACGAAATTAACGGTAGTCACTTCATTTTTGAATGTGGCCATTTATGTAAGCTAAAAAAAAAAAAAAAAAAAAATAGGAGTATATATAATATAGTGCGTGTAAAATTACAGAATACAGCTAGGTAGTTATATTTGTTTCGTCATTTGTATTCCTTCCAGAAAACTATTATTGTCCTTTCCGTCGCTGCTTTCTCCCGGATTCAGTGGCCACATTCCAAATGCGTCGGCAGATTGTTGCCCGTTCTTCCCTGTTCGTGGACTGTGAGCAATAGATCATTAGGTTGTCAATCAGTTCACGTTACATTTTTCGCATTGGGATGTTTCTGACATGTTGTTAGTAGGTGATCGCGGATGAGTTTTGAATGTGAGCTCCGGCGCAGTTCGTGTTAGTTCACCTCATATTTCGCTTGTGAATAGTATTTTTTTTCGCATCTCCTTCACATTTTGTGTTGGCTCTTTCAGTTTACTACTCTGGCCATTGTTTATGAGGTTTGTTCCATTGGGCAATCAGTATGTCCTGGAAGGTGATTTACTTAGGTGTTGGTGGGGATGGAGTGCCTGCAGATTTTTGCTAGTTGATCGTACGGACGATTTTAGGATTGGATGGGTGATAATGAGTTGAATTCCTGATTTTTGGAATGTCCATTGTCCAGGGTGCATTTGATGGCAATGAGCTCCCCATTGCAGACTGAAGCATCTTTAGTGTCGTATAAAATGTGCTCGTTTGTTACAATGACCTACTGCCACTTCCCACTTTTATTTTTGAAACATCGGTATACAGGGTGGTGCCTAGCGCAACGCAGCATAGGGATTTCAATGGTAATTTCTTTATAGTCAATTACTAGCTCCCCTATTTATTTTAGAGCAGAAGTCTAAATACGTTTTTTTTAGAGAAAAAAATACTGCATCTGTTCATACTTTTAGTTATAATTTTCCATTTTTCAAAACCGTAGAAATCGACAAAATAAAAAATTATATTTTTATAAATCAGTGATGCTTTGGAATCTATTAACAAACTACAAGCGCATCGCATCTAAGTTATTGTTGTTTGACGTCGAACGATTTTCATATTTAATTCTGTTTCAACTAACCGACTGAATAAAAGGCATCTTAGAGTAATGTTTTTTTAGAGAATGTATGCTGCATCTGCATCAGATACTATTTGTTTATCATTTTCCGGAATCAGAGTACCTACATAATCGAAGAAAAAAAACTGATTTGAAGAAGATTTGTTCCTAAACTTATATTCGGATTTTCCGCTACTTCAGCCAAAACGTTGAATGTATTGTCGTTTTCCTGATGGTTTTGACGGACATTTTGAAGTTGAACGTTATTGCACTTGCAGTTCTTTAACTAATTTATAAACAAGTATAAATTTTTGCTTTTCACTTTCGTTCTAATTTTGTGGATATTAAGTGGTTATTGAATTTAAACTAAACTAAGAGTATGAGTAGGTGACAACAATAATCTTAATATAATGTGATGGACGCAAGTAGCGTCAGTAGAAGCCTTGGAGAGCTCAGCAAGTATCCACTTGAGTTTTCTGCCATGATTCATTTTCACAATGAAAATATTTCGTCCATTCCTGGATGATCTGGGAGGGTGCCCCTAATGCTAGCGGCGTTTCCACGTTGGATGGCAAGCGATATTCTTTGGAATAGGAAACTTTTAGCACGGCTGTCTCCGGATTCTGCTATGAGGTTTTGTCCAATACACTTCAAAAATGATGTTGTTTCCGAGCTGCAGGGGCCAAAGGTTTCAAAAGCTAGAGCCACAAAGAAAAAATTGTTAGATTTCAAATCGGAATATTTTTCGTGCTTCTTCTTTGCTTGAATTTCACTAGCTGATCCGGCGGTTATTGATGTTTGATGTATGTATGATGCCGCAACAGTGTCCACGCAGGTGACATCCCAAATTAAGCGTTGTCCTCTTCGCCATGGTGCTAGAGTGACTCCATCTGGTCGTTTTCCATCGTCGCGTGACAAACCTACAGGCTCCAGAATTGAACAAATCTTAATTGACGCAAGAGCTCTCTGAATAATGTGATTCAGCTCTGTGTGCCGTGAATGTCTTCCCTTGCTAGATAAGCAGCTTAACCCGTGATGCCCATTTTCCTCTACAACCTTTCCACAGTTGCATTGGTGCTTTTGAAACCTCTTGCAGCCAAGGCGGAGAGCCATACAGGTTTCAAAGTCTTGGCTATCCAACATGGTACCAATGTTGGCAGAAGGAATACATTGGAGCCAAGCTCCAGATCGTGCACCTTGAACTGCAAGGAATCGTGCATTATCAGTATTTGTCTGGGATTTAAATTCGGTGTCTTTTCGCTTGATGTTGATTAGATCCCAGGATTTTTGACTATGAGGAATTGCAGCAATCTCAGTATTTAAATAACTCCATGCCGTTAAAGCATCAGCCTGAAGGTGGATAGGAACTTGGCCATCCATATGGGGAAGAATTTGAGACGCCAAAGTCTGAGCACCGTAGGTTGAGCTGAGAAAGCAAGGTAGTGCTATGTCGCATATTTTTCGAAGGCCAGTTCCTCCGTCAATTACACGTAAAGTTGCTTGTCGCCATTCGTCATCGTTGATATTCATGTTGAGGACGTTGGTAAAGGAGCTTCTTAGGAGGTCGTCGAATGATATCAACATTTGTGGAAAATTCCACACTGCGCATGTACGTAAGAAGTTAATTTCGGAATGTAAAGGCAGTTACGTAATAAGAAATACGCTATGTGAGTGTTAATTCCTGAGAGGCGATCCGTTAAACATTGGAGTTGGTGTAACTTTTTCATAAAGCAGTTTGAGTATGCTTCTTCGAAGATTGGAGAACCAAGAATTTCTAGATCATGACAAGTTACTAGACGGATACCGGGGCAAATTTGTTGAAAGGAACGTAATACAATCTCGTTCACGTAACCATTACAAAAGAAAAGTTCACATTTTCCTGTATTAATTTCCAATCCTCTTTCATTAGCAAGCTTCAATAGATTTATAAAATCAGCCAACACAGTCTTGAAATTATCTGCAAGAGAGGCATCATCAAGATACCATACGTTCAGTTCCGAAGTCATCTGTTCTACAAGTGGTTGTACGGTTAGACTGAAACCCAATGGTCCGCATGGGTCGCCTTGTTGTGCTCCGCGTTGTGATAGAATTGTGGTTTTATCGCAGAAGAGCAACGTGGGTTTGCGGTAGCACTGATACATCAAAGGGTAAAGCTCGGGCACAAAGGACTTGAATTCTTCCAGCATGTTATCTCGTTCGATGTTGTTGAAAGCATTACGAAAGTCGATTTTGAGTAAAACTTTTTCGGAATTTGCTGGGTTGTTTACATAGGTTCTGATAGAATGAACCGCGCTTTCACATCCACGTTTTGTTGCTACTCCAACTTGATGTGGGGCCAGGCGTTTTTGGATTTTCTCATTTGATTTTGTGCATGCTGTGTGGCCAACTAGGCGTCGTAAAGTGTTGCCAACTGCGATAGGTAATTCCAAGGCATATTTGATTTATTGTAAAATGAACCTTTGTATTTTGTAGATTTCTACGGTTTTGAAAAACGGAAAATTATAATTAAAAGTATGAACAGATGCAGTATTTTTTTCTCTAAAAAAACGTTTTGCTCTAAAATAATTAGGGGAGCTAGTAATTGACTATAAAGAAATTACCATTGAAATCCCTATATGCTGCGTCGCGCTAGGCACCACCCGGTATATGTTTGTGCCTTACAAGTATTTTGAGAGGATCTCTGTGCATTTGTTTGCTATATTCATGTTAGTTTGTGGAGGGTTGAATGTCGATGATGCGATAATAGGATTTTCATTTGAAGGGATTTGCGTTGGTGTGTAGGTGTGACGGGTCCTGGACACTGCGCCGAATGCCCACAACGCCGGCAGGATATTTTGATAGTCCATATCGCCGACTAGGGTAGGGACACGTTCGGCTTAATGTCCCTTGTACACTTGTCGGCGATGTGGGCACGGTCGGCGTAGTGTTCGTTATTATATCCGAGGAAGAAACTGTCAGGAATTGTAGAATGGGAAACAGGTAGAAAGTAGGATTTGGAACGGAATGTGGGCAGCTCCACTCGTTATGAGTCGTTTTGATGGGCTGGGGGGGGGGGTGCTTTTATTAGCGGACTCTTACCGCATGCAGTGCACTTCTGCAGTGGAAATATTCTTTCCCCGTTCCCACACAGGGTGGGCTTAGGATCAAAGTACGAAAATCTTAATTTACGTTAAAAACTAGAGAAAATCACCAAAACTCACGAAACTACCGTAACAACTAACTAATGTGATAGACAATCTACAAAATCTTAAATTATATGACTATACCAAGAGTATTGGGCGGACATTTTTCACAAAACTTCCCTCTTAGATGTTGATGAAGAACAAAAAAAATTAACAATACATGGAATGCATGTTGCCAGCACATAAACGATAAGCAATTGTGGTCGGTGCCGATGATGTATCGGAAATTGGAGTACTAAGGTCATACTAAATCACCATTCCTCTACCTCAACATTGATAATTCACGATAAACCAGCAGATATACTGGAACATATTACGAACATCTTTTTTTACAAAATCAGCGCAGATGGTAATATTATGATGTATGAGCTTTTACGTCCTGCCGTCGAAAAAGAGAAGAACAAGAAATTCGTTAAAATTTAATCGGGACAAACAATGAGTTAGAATCATCCATCCTTTTCCTAATTTCTGATCAGTTACTGCCCTCAACGGTAAACCCCTGTGCCGTTATTTGCAGAATACCTAGACCTACAATATACAATTACCTAAACATTGGCCTCATTAAATTAATGCTACTAGTATTCTAATCTGTGTTAGTAGGTTTCAAACTAAATCTAAAGCACGACCACCCTTTCAAGATTTAACGAACGGATGAACATTATATAGGAGGCGAATTTTTACATGGAAAATCTGAGTTTTAATAGACCAAATGTTACGATCTTAATATCATTTAAGTAGATAAATTAGTAAAGTTTGTTGGTATACTTCGGAAGCGCAATCAATATCTTTAGTTAGAGAATAGCAACCGTCCTTATTAAAATCGACGGTCCAGATCAGGGATGATGATCATAATAATAATAAAGTATTGAAACGATATTATAATATGTTATACCGGGAGTGGCAATAACAAAAGCACTTAACGCCAGTAATGAAATTGCCACCGGATCCGATACAAAATTATAAATTCCATTGCAATTGAGTTTTGTTGTAATCGGATATATTCTTTGTCAGACTTCGCCGTTTTAATCCCCCCTGACTAACACCAATTTTCATTCTCTTTTCCATAATTTACTTTCTTTTTCCTTTCTTATCCTTAACTTCAGTTTTAATTCCATTAAGTTTTATTCCTACTATAATTTGTTATTACGCTTCCGAGGATTCTCGTGTTTCTTATACAGTAAAAGCTACGGAGCATAATAGCGCACATTTCAATTATACTGAAAAAGTGTGCGGAGGGTTGGTCGATAATTGAATAACGGTGGCTTACACGTGCTATTCAGTTAAATAACCGGCATTAGTGTCTGTTCGCATCAGCGTCATATAGCCTTAGCAACGCGTTACTAAGCGAGGGCGCCGCGACGCCCTTGATGAACCGCCAGTTCAAAACACAAGCATCTCTCTTTATAAGCTGGTTTAATTTAGATAACTTTATTGGGGATGTTTGATTTTCAAACTTACTTACGTTCACTTAATTAAATTAGTAAATGGGCGGACTTCATCACATCGTTATCTTTCCTTCCAATTATTCAACATTCCACGTGCTGTTAACATCAGGGTCTACAAAAGCAAGCAAATAAATTAGTACATTTCAAATTATTCGCCACAGTAAGGACTAAGCTTACGCAGAAGAAAAATAAATGCGAGTTCAATCTTCCTTGTAGCATGTGGTTTTTATACATAACACTCATGCATAGGTAGACAATTAATAATAGCACAATCGCCTTGGTTATTCTCAGTATTTCAGTTGTGACAAAGGAGATCTTAAGGTCATCGTGGAATGTTTGGTTGTTCATGTACCATGGAGCTTTTGCCAAACACTGTTTTGGATTGGAATCTTTGGATGCTATTGATCGATGACGGTTTCGCACATCCCCAGAGTTGGAGACTATGTCCATATGGGTTTCAGTATAGTTTTATATAGTAATATTTTGTTGTTCTGGATGTGTTTTTTCCACGTCCTATAGCAATTCTCGCATTGTCTCATAGTGAATGTTACTTGATTTTTGTTCGCCATTTAGTGTACCATTCTTGATGTACGTTGAGGTGGCTTTGTAGGTCCACAGAGACGTTTACAGGATTCTCGTTGGTGGCGATGACTGCCACATCATCAGCGAAAGAAGTGATTTCTGTATTGGCCGATTCAGGCATATCTGCGGTGTGAATCAGGAAAAGCAGTGGTCCTAACACACTACCCTGCGGGACACCAGATTTCATAGGATAAAAGTGAGAACGTGGATCTGAATGTTTAACAGAGAAGTGTCTGTAAGATAAGTATGAGTTTAGGAGTAGGAAGTAGTTGTGGGATAGCGTGTTTTTTAGTTTGAATAGTAAGCCACACAGAGGTGCTCTGCCGCTTTTTTAGACGCCATTTAGGGGTTTATTATTTAAGTATATTGACCAACGTTAAGCGGAATAAAATCCATTCTCTACGTCTATAACACATTACGCGAACCCATAAAATTAATGCAACGATAGATTTACATATACAATCCTAATCAAACCGGGTCCGCTTCCCTACACGTATTTAAGTTACACATCTATGACTATTTCCTGATATTTGTTATTAAAATTCTCAATTTTTCAATGGATTAATAAACTCTCCAATTTCGTTAGATTCGAGGCTTGCCGCTGTAATAATACTGTGGTGCGATTTACAAATCGGTTCGGTAACAAAATACCATGCAAAATGTGATCGTAATTGTTCTCAAACAATCTAGAGAATCCTGTAGTTTAAGCATAAACGATATAAAAAGCTAAAGTGTGCACTTTTTATATCAATTAATGCTAAACCTTTATTTTGTGTTTTCTTGGCCACTTGAATATCTATAAATAATATACCTCTTAATGTTTGTTTAAAAGTAACGCTACAGTATAGTTTCGTAATTATTTATGTTCAAATATGCGGCTATTTATACGACTCAGGTTGTAGGGTTATAGGGTAGGTTATTCTACTTACACCCCAACACAAAATGCACACCCCCATCCAGAAAATGAATTTCAATATCCTCAAAACTGAAAGATCGGGTAGTTTCATTACCGAAGACGAATGAGAAGACTATCAAATGTAAACTGATAGCGCTCCTAATTAATTATCAAACCATATTCCATAAACTAGTTGCAACTAGTGTTTTTATGTTGGTTAAACTTTTCAGGGGTTTCATAAAACTATTCAGGGAAAAATCATTGAACCACAGTTTACTTAAAGAATACCTACATATAATACATTCATGAGGAACGTCGATTTAGTTTGTTTCGTTTAGCTTTGACTTTTAATTGAGCCATTTGTACATTTGTTTACAAGATAAAATAATGAGCCGTAAAATTGTTAAGTGTTTCAGGAAGTACGAGGGTAAAACTCTTTGCATACATAATAGCAACATCTGATGGGCTTACCTACAGCATATTATTCTAGTGATCCAAGTCTACCAAACTTTATATTCCGCTTAGAAGTCATTGATAATAGAAACTAAAATTAGTCTTGAATAATTTTGATAGACCTTACAGAAACCAGAAGCTTGCTCCTAAAATGTCAGGACAAAAGTAAGAATGTGGGGGCAATGAAGGAGAAGCGAATATGTAATTAAATGTACACAATAAATTCATATATTCGAAATCAATTACAATAGAATTACATGCACTTTCACAAAAATTAAATGTGAAAAAAAAATCAAGCAAGTGAACAACACAGAAATTCATAATTCCTGAATTAAAAAAGAATTTGTACAAGTTTAAATCCAGCCTCATCTAATCTTGCAATTCTAACCCTCTTGACAATGTTACCAAGGCAAAAGTTGAGAGCCCTTTTGACGCGAATTGAAATTGTTCATCATATAACCGCTTTAATTGTTCACAAAATTGTTATGATTTTATATTCTTGCTGAATCGAGAGTTTTGTTCTTGTTACTTGTATAAGAGAAAATGCTAAAATAAAAGTCTTAGTCGTGAGTTTTGTCCAGTAGCTGCCCAGAAATGTATTTACCATTTTTATAAGGAAACTTCCATTTTTGGAAGAGTAAGTAAGTAAGTAAGTAAGTAATTTATTGTGTTAATACATTGAAGAAATGCTTACACTCGTCCGAAAATCGTATAACACATAAACATAAAATACATGGAACATATAGAACAATATGGGATGGGATGGGGGAATTTCAGGGGGAATTCAAAGTGGACACGTGTGCTTAAAAATTTTATTTTTACAATATTCTCTAAAGACATTGAAAAACGTGCGCTATCTACTGTGTTTGTTTAGAACTTGCTAAAATTTTCTACATTCGTCTAGAGTATGTAGTTTCCAAATCTTAAAAGGAACTTTTATGAGCCTTTATGAGTTTGTGAGTTTGCAGATGTTTTTAAGTGTTTACCAAATCCTTCAAGAAGCGATAGAATTCTCTAAAGTTTTTCGAGGTCGATTTAAGTCATTTTTCGACATAATTTTAGTTAGGACTTTTGAATCCAAAACGAGAAGAATTTTCAAGTGTGGGCCACCACGTTAAAAGTTATACCTTTTTCTTTAGGAATCCGTTCCTTGTCCATTACTTTTAATGTAGCCGTTCAATCTTGACTCTTGAGAGCTTTTGTAAGTCTACAAAGGATGTATCAAAGGCTCCAAGGGTCTTCTAGGCATTTTGAGAGCCTTTAATTGACTTATTGGTCTTGGAATTTCCTTAAAAGCTTAAGAGATTTCAAAAGCTCGCCTTCAGGAGTGGTCCAGAAAGTCCTTAAGATTTTAGCGCATTTTTATGAATAGAGCTTTTACTACTCTGTGAGAGCTTGTAAGAGTCTAAAAGGGTATTTGCTTTAAAATCCTTCAAAATCATTTATTTTTCTTTGACAGTGGAGAAATTTATTAATATTTGAGAATCTAAAAGTTCCCCAAAAATCTTAAAAAATTTACCATAGGCATTTAGAACTTATAGTACACATTCTTTCTTTACGAGCTTTTAAGAGTCGTATACTCGTACTTCAAGAGCTGAACCTTGAGATAGAACTTTCAGGCCCGCCTGACTAAAGAGCCGCCTCCAGTTTTGAATGGTCTCCAAAAACCTCCAGAGTCTTTTAAATGACGAGGCGTTTAGTGTTCATGAGTCTTTAAAAAGTTTTAAATAAGCATTTAATCTTGAGCAATCTTTAAAAGCCGAATCTTGAAATTCCTAGGAAAAATAGTAAGCTTAGGTTCCGCCGTCGCGATCGTTTCTATAGAAACAGATTTGTCATATGTTCTGAACGTTTTATAACGTGCATTTGAAATAAGAATGACAGATGTCATAGAATGCACAATCATTTGTTTCATTTTATCTACCCTTACGGTTAAAGAACGGCTTAGCCTACTCATTCAAACCTATTAAAATGACATTTTAACATGTGCTATAAAATAAAAGTCAATGTCTCCTAAGCAGTAATAATTTTAATTATATACACAATTGGTCATAACCAGAATTGCATTTTTTTTAATGGAACGCTCAACTCGATATATCAATTCTTCTCTCAATTTTAACTTGTTTCCGGGTTATCGAGTTTTGTAAATAAACGATATTGTTTTAGATCTACAATTTTTCATGATTTTCATACTTTTAGTGATTGTATCCGATTAACTTTTGAGTTCTATGCATCATACCAGCTCCGCTTTCACAGAAAAACTATAAGATAATAAATAACTCTGATTAATAACTTTGAATTTCTCTTCATGAAAATGGAAAATCAATCTCTGGATCCCATTTCTATAAGATGTCATTGCTGTCACGTGTGCCACGCCTATATGACCAACCTTGTACATAGTTAAAATTATTACTGCCTAGCAGACATTGAAGAACCTTAAAACTATTGTTTAAAGCTTTTCTCGATACCTTCTATACTTGCTTCTATATTTTCCCCGATAATCGACCGTTTCCCAGAGTTATCAGTGACGCTCTATAATCGAGGATATTGTATCGATATTTCGTGACATTTAGTCCAGTAGTCACCGGTATTTTAAGTGACGGCACAGTTTGTACTCAGTATAACAAATAATGTTTGAAGAATAGAGAGAAAATTGTTTTCGGATGAAAAATGAATGTGGATTATTTTTCGAGTAAAATCTTGCAGTCTAAATAAAATATGTATCATGTTTACGCCGAATCTAACAACATTGCGGGATATGGATATGCATCTGTAGGAGATATAATCCAGGACTTGTGTAATAGATTAAATGATAATAGTTTCAGCAGCTGAGGGGTAAAACAAATACAAGATGGTGCTTATTTCAAGCTTGAGAGCTATTAGTTAACAAATTTGTGTAAAACATTTTAGACGATATGGTAGCAAAGGTTTCGAAATGCCGAAAGAGAGCAATTTAATCTTATCTATCACAAACTAGCAGTAGCGTTAGCGTAAAAGCAAAGAATCCTCCCTGTCTACCTATACTAACAATAGCAAACTCGCAATCGGAAGATCCGATCTTAAATTATTATCCCTATTATGTTACTAGGAAACTGATTTGATCGTACCTATCTCGTGCACAGTGCATGAAAGAATATTTCTTAAAATATTCGTACATTTTCAGTTTATTGAGGTCTTCGAAAGTGTCATCAATAGAAACGGTTAGTAGTCAAAATATGAAACGTGTGACATCACATCGGTAGCTTTATTCGGTGAGTTTAAGGTAAAATCTCCAGGTAGTGGTTGTAACCCTGAAGTGGCCGGTGTTCTGTCACAAGCACACAATAGTTTAGGAGAGTACTTATTATTTACAAAAAGGCCTGAAATGGTTGTTGACTCTCGCTGCAAAAAGGGCAATGATCCTCTTGATGATGTAAATATTGAGCAGATTTTTCAAGTATTTTGTGGTTGACGGGGTAATGACCAAAAGCGGAGTAAAATATTAAAAATTATGCCGGTCGAATGCATCTGTAAACATTTCAGTGGTTACTGGGATTATATCGATAATAGAGCTTAAGAAGGGACTTTACAGTCAACGCACATTGCTCGTAAGCAGAAGTAATGAAGGATTCTTTTCGCGGATCATCGCATTCTAACAAAAAGGCTCGTGCTTGCATTCTTTCCAGAAAGGTAAAATAAGCGGTGGCGCCCCAAAAATGAGCGTTTCTAAGTTCGGGACTCACCTTTGCGTGAACGTTGCATTTTTACGTCATTTCTTAATCCTTTTTTCAGTATTAGGTATAGGGGAAGTTAAATACTTTGCAGGTTTCGTAGTTCCGTTGCGTGGGCCACATCCGGTGCTGATTTTGCCTGGCTTCACAAGAATACACTCCAACAATTTCAATAAAAGTCAAAATGTTTAATTAAGGCTTCTTTCGCTTGTGTATAATTAAATTTTTCTACCCTTATAGGTGCGTTCGAGCGCGTCGAGGATTATCCCAAATTCCAGCGAGGCCGAATTACTTTTAAATCATTCGTATAATAAAATAAGCAATTGGAAATTTGTTGGATGAATTTCTGTTCCCTTCGTGCATATTCTCTTGTCGGATGTTCTATATATAAATAGGGGATCCGCTCGTAGATATCAAATTACGCCATTATTCTGCTCCAGCCACCCTTACCTGCCCACCTCACCTTTATACTCGTAGCGATGTTCATTTCGGTCCTCGATTCGTATATACCTACGGAATATATTGATCACACGCCACTGCATTTTAACACGCAGTGGGCTCTTTTTTATATTCAATCTCTTCTTTTTTGGTAGACGAAAAAAATGCTAAATGAAGTGAAAACGAGTAGTGAAATTTCCATTAATCATCCCGATGAACTTCAATACTTGTTGAAATTAAAAGTGACACGTTTAGAAAATGTAGCCCACCCATTTTGATTAACTTTTTTGTTCGACTTAACGGGAGTTTACTACTGGTTTAATTACTTTGTTCGATGAGTATGTAAACACTAATTAATAATGGAAGGTGTTTTAGCTAAACTTATTTATTGCCGCCTGTTTCAGTTTACTTTACAGTAACGTATAAGGGTTCTGAATTTCAAGTTAGGTATTACGCACGTCTGAGCCCTTTATTTTACTTAACATTTTACAGTCTTCATTGTCTATCCCGTACATCTATCTACCTTAGAGCATATAGGAGGTATCTTGCATACTAAAAACATATACCTTCTTCAAGATAGTGTAAGTATATACTCTTTCACAAAAAATGATAGCAGGGAAATTTGGTATCCGAATTTGCTCGTAATAATAAGAAATTTAAAAAGTACTTTTTGGAACCCAAAAAAATGCAACTGCAAGTTTTGGCCATAGCTACTACAAAAAATAGACAGAATTTTATAAAATGTATACTCCTATGTATTTGCAGGTGTGACAGCTTTCAAATTTTTGAGTTTAATCTTCCGCCTCTCTCCTCACTACCTAGACTAGTTTGAATGGCAACTTTTGAATATGTTTACCTATAGTGATATCATGTAGAATCCAAAAAAAATATAGCCATATCAAGATTTGACTAGCAGATCTCTCCTTTATCCAAATATCTCTATTGCGTCTCACGTTCCCATTCCTCTTCTAAAAACCAAAATGTTTCTCTCCTATATGCTTCTCCATAACTTTTTTAAGCTTTCTATTCAATAAGATCTTGGGCTTTGAGTTAGGCTGATTGTTCTATATTCTGCTATACTTTGCTTCTTAGGTTGTGATGAACAGACAAAGTCCTCTGGCCACAACTCACTTTGTTTAGATTTTAGCAACACTATTTTTCGTGACGTATTATTAAAGAATGAACTTTTTTTAAATGGCAACATAAAAAACATGCTCAAACTAGTAAAATTATGAAATTAATTAACAAACTATTATCCTTAATTTGAGGGTTTCTCTTAAATTTGATTATGTAATATAATAAGTTGTTTGTGCTGCTAAAAGAAAGTGCACTCCGTTAATAATATGTAATGAAAACGCATTAAAAAAATGAGCCCCCCTTGCAGAGTATTTAATTACAATAATTGATTACTTCAGGAAATTTGTATTTGATTGCTGATTACAATTATAAATCGATTACTTTAGCATTGTAATTACAATTACTTTTACTTAGGTACATTTTACATGTATCCATATTTTTTAACGTTAACGAGTTCGTTGGTTTTCATTGTTATTTTAAAGATATTTCGATAAAGCCAGATATTAGTTAAAGATCTTTAGTAACTTGGAAGTAGAAATTGTAATTGATGTACATGCTACATGTTTTAACTAAGTAAGCATGTTAAAGATAGGCGAAATCACACAGCACTTCATCAACTAATAGAATCAAAACAAATAAGTACAACGGATATTGAGGTAGAAAACTGAATTGCTCTATTGTATTCAGTACAGAAAGTAATTAAATACTGTAATCAATTACAATTGTAATGGATTACTTCCCAGTTCTGCCCCCTTGCCATGCAGAAGTACCCCATTGATTACAAATTTAAAGTACGTAGATTGGTAACTTTTTATAATTTTGGATACCATAAAAAGCTTGTTTAAAAAAACGTTGTAGAATACATCTTTAAATATATTCAGTGTTCCAGACAAAATGTTTACCCTGTATAATTATAACTGACAATAAGGGTTGATGAAGGATTAACATCACGTTTATTCATATAAATGTTCTTAATAAACATATCTTACGAATCCTTTTAAAAACATTGTTTGAGATTTTTAAGAAATATAATATATAAATCTTCACACCCGCTTTTCATACTTTTTCGAAACCTTTCTTCGGGAATTGTTAGGAATCTTATATTAATATATAAATATATATAAATATATTATTATTAATCCGCATAAGGAGTCTCGTATGAATCTCCTTGGAAAATAACCTATTCTCAGTGAAACATTTTTGAGCCTCAGAAACCTAAAGGAAAACTAAGGCTCATAACAAAGCTAACTATAAAGGTACTATTTTTTAACATATTATTTAAAAAAAGTGTCCGAAGCCCTCATGTTACTCTTAAAACCACTAGTGTGATGGTTTAGTTCCTTGGTAGAAGCTCGATCATTTCCCCCAATCTACGCGAGTCAGTTCCCAAATGATTATTATGTAATTACTTGATAAATTAACTCCTCACATTTATTCTGCTTTTTTGATTTTTTCAATATACCAATTCGGGATTTTTTAGCTTTTGTAGTTATTTTAGAAATTCAATTCTCTTAACTTCGCTTGGCAGAGCTCAAACATTAGAAATCGATGGGATTTTCTTGGTACCTGGTGGAACTATATCGATTCTCTGTTTATTAGTTTCAAGTAAATTGAGGTTACCCTGCAATTTGAAATATGAGATAGTAAAAAAAGATGATTGGTATTAAGCGGGTGTCTTCTCCCTATTTGAGACAGTGCTAACGATGTCGTTCGATGCGTAGGTATAAAAAACTACTTACTATAGCACCTAGCATTAAAAACTAGATTAAAAATTTACATTTTTGGAAGTTACATTACTGTCCACAACGGGGTATTGTAGGCTGCCAATGAAGAGGAAAGAGCCGGGTGATTAACTTCTAAAAAAACTGTATATAATCTTATTGTCAATCTTTTCTTGATTTGTAACATCAGCTCACGAAAATGATGAAGAAATCGTTGAGCTTGTCTGCCAAATTGGCGATCATTTAGCAGTACATTTTTGTTATCACTATATTCGGAGCTCCTATACTTAACTGTATTTTTTATAGGTACTTCATGTTAGTGAGAATCTAATGTTTGTAAATCATTCTATAGGTATGTAAAATTTGTGGCGTTAAAGAAAATGATCAAATTTCAAACGATTGGCCTTCCGTATGAATAAATCGCTCAAGACCTGTAAAAGTTATTCGCAATGACATTAATGACGACGTGACAGAGCTGGGAATCATTGAAAAGGAATGGTTGCTACTGTTTGCTTTCACTAATTATCTACAATAATATATAGAAATTTCGTTGTAACTAGATTACCTTAAACTATTAACAGGAAGTCAATAAAAACTGGTCTCCCTCAATAAGAGCAATTTTCACGTTTCTAAACAATAATATGTAACTAAAAATGTAGTCACCTTGCAAACCACAAACCGCAAATGAAATAAAATCGGCAAGTTTGTAATATGATATACAAGCAACTGCGCAACAACGGCATTAGACCATTGTAATTGCAGCACGGAATGTGTTGCTGGTAAAAAAAAAACTTTTGTAATCACTGAACTGGTCTAATGGATTTGAAAACTCTTCTTTCTGTAACACGACACCCAAAGCTAACCCTTCCCGTTTTATACAAAAAACGCGTAAATTTTACTCCTAAAACTCGAGTAACGACCTACATTGTGCAAATCTTACAACCGAATTTTCAATCAACCCTTTAATACATCTCGAAATGTGTATAAAAGGGTTAATAGTGAACCCTATTTTTTTCTCACGTTTTACATTAAACTTGAAAATTGTGATTTCTCACGAAAATGTTGCATTCAAACGTTACGAGAGCAAACAGCCTAAAATACCAAATGTTGCCTTTCAACAAGAAAACTTTCCAGCTACCAAAGGGGTTTGTTTATCTAGTAAAGTGCTTATTTAACTATGCAATAACATCCTTAATGGTTTCTACCCAATTTTGAAATTGCGAGATTCACGTTCTTATCCCATTATACCAGCATAAACTTAATTAAGGTGTAATCTGATTAGAGAGAGTCTCGGTGTAGTTTGGGAGTTCGTGTCATTGTTATCGACGTATTGCATTCCACGTGTACTGCACATGTCGATCAGGTACGACGACGAATACGATGCATATACCTACCTATGCATGCATGAATTAACAACGTTGGAAATCGGCGATGCGCAAAAAGAAGTGTATATTCGTGTACCTTCAAAGACAGTGCGCGCACTGCAAAAAAGGGGGAAAATTAGCATACATGACGGAACACACAAGACGTTGCGTGCCAAGGAAAGTTAATCAGGGAGGCATGTCGAAGTTTTTCAGAGTCTTCTAAACCGGAATGAAGGTTGCGTATCGAAGAACTGGATGAGCTGATGAGTAAAGGAATGGCAAAGAAAGACACCGGTTGTGACATGGTCATCGGTCCGTGTATATATTCTTTAAAGAGAGCTCTTTTTTTCTGTTTTTAATTAGATAGAACGCAACGTCCCATTCAACCGCATTTACCATAATCGAGATTTTCTGTTATTAATTTCTAGATCGATTTTTGATTGATGGAAAGGAATTAAATGAGTGCTGACAGTGCAACAGCTACATTCAGTTTAAAGATGTTGATAGAATGACAGATATTGTGTTCGATATTTAACTACTGTTATTAGATATCCAATTTGTAAATTAGATCATATTACAGTACAGTGTGATGTAAATGAAGGTGCTGAATGTTACACGCATCAGATGGTCATGTGATATATCGGCTTATATGCAAAAAATCATTTTTTTCTGTTCCTCGTCCGAAATGTGTTGTACAATTTGGTACCATACTGCGACATAATGAGAACTTATTCAAAGCAAAGAAGAATTCGATTAAACGCACACCTGTGGAGGTGACAGAATTGTACTGACAGAAAGTACTTCTGTGGCGGGTGGTTGTCGAAGCAATCACCATCCAAAAAAACTACAGTGGTAACATCCTTGAGCGATATCGACGAAAAAAACAAATAATTTATATCACTTTCATGTAAATATGCGCTTGATATCTTCACATATCGAGACAAGATAAAAAGAAATACAATATAAATAGGAATGAAAGTAATTCAAAATATGGACTACGCCGAAAAAGTCACGAGGACTAAGTAACCAAACAGTTTATATTGACGTAACACGTTCGTAGATTTTTATGTTTTATCTAAAGTAAAAAATAAAAACAAACAAGAACGTTTTGGAATATAAGATAAATAGCTACGCAATGGTCGTTGTTAAATAGTTACAAATTATAAGGCACGCAATTAGGTTCTGATACTAAAAACGGTAAAATATCAAAAATATAATGGGTTATTAAAGACCTATATTTGAAGTGGTGGCGGCGGGGGGCAAGTATTTCTTTTCAGCAAGTCAAAGCTCATACAATTGACCTTATTGCAAAAAATAAGAGTTGCATAAGCTGATATTTCTATAGGCACTCATAGTCTTGCCCCAAGGCAAGTACATAATTTTTTTGCTTTTGAACACTTTATTCCGCTGGTTAAATCCAACCACCAATTAATCGTATCACGTATCATAAAATTCGCCATAATGGGCACATTTTAAATCACTTCGCGATTATGTGTCAACTGTCAGTACCTCTGATTTGTTACGTGCTACAAGAGCAATCAATTTGCTGTACGACAGCGTAAAATATGCATATGCTTGATATGCAAAAAATGGACAAATTCATAATGCAATATTTAAAAAACTTATCCTCTAGCATTAAGCATCCCTTGTGCCTTGTATCTTCAATGATATGCATTTGAAAAACAAAATTTGCCCCAAATTCCGGTTAAACCGGAAGTTTTAACATGGGATCGGATAGGTCGTAATGCCACATATAAAATTATATTTGACAAATTTTTCGTATCTCGCCATATGAATATTGCGGTGACCCTCTCATCTCGAACCGCACTGTATTTCTAACAAACGCACACCATACCCTTCGTATGATTTTTAACTTTTCTAGATAACCCTCGTAAATTAAATAGTCTCGAATTAAGTGTCTTTTTAACTTTTATGAGATATTTATTAAAAAAATGTCTAAGTTCGGCCTCATTTGTAATAAGTGCATAAATTAACGGTTGGATTGGATTACTCTAAATTTCGTAATTGAAATGCCGCATCCTGTGTGTTTGTATTTTTTATATTTGTGGCCGGATTATTTTATGAAATTTTAACAGCAGTTGCACATGTCCAAGAATGGATTACTTATGCGCAGATCTAACTTTCTTATTTGTGTACCACTGTTCCGAACTTCGAAATTTTAACTGAAGCTGCGTCATTGCTTCGTACAAAATGAATTCAAAACACGCGTCAAGGAATGGATCGCGGTTGCGCAGATATTATATTGCATTAAGTGTTTGTTAGTCTTGACTTTGTAATACAATTGTACTGTTTTTTACAAAAAAAATAAGAATAATAGTACCTTGTTTATTTGTAGACGGATTTTTTGAAAATTTTAACAAAAGATGGTGTGTATAAAACTGAATTGGGCGCATATATAAAAAATATATTGCGCATGCACAAATTTAATTTTTTTATTTGTGGATCTATTTTTCTGAAATTTTAACAGAAGATTCGTATAAAAGAACATTGAAAACGTATGTCAGAAAATGAATAAGTAAGTCAGCTGACCATTTTGAATTGCCCATAATTTTTGCAAGGTTGGTTTTGCTGACATTTGTTATACGGCACAAACGAGCACAAACGAAGCACAAACGATTGCAATTAAACCCGTCGTTTGTGCTTTAATTTCGTGCGTGAAGTCAGCTGATGACCATTTTGAATTGCCCATAATTTTTGTATGGTTGGTTTTGCTGACTTTTGTTATACGGCACAAACGAGCACAAACGAAGCACAAACGACTAAACCTAAATCTGTTGTTTGTGCTTTTCATGGTCAGCTCACTTCAGGGACCCTAAAAATGTACTATTGTGGCCTCTCTGTCCGCTCGTCCATGGATCCGTGGAGGCTTGCACCAAGGATGGAATTTTCTCTATGTCTCTTAGAAGGACAGTTATAGCAAAAAATCTTCGCTTCTCTAATTTTACACTTTGACCGTTTATTTTAGGTTATAAATTTTACACATTTGCTACATTTTGATTTTTGATTAGACAAAACTCAAACATGAAACTTGTTGTACTTTAGAGATCATTATGGATCAAATAATTCCAAAATTTGATTCAGGAAACGGATGCATTGATAGCGAAAAATGAAATTGGCTCTTTTGGATACCACGGTTAACCCTTTGTGTCATTAAAATATAAATTGCGCATGCGCAGACTAAACTTTCTTATTTACGGGCGGTTTTCTTCCGATATTTAAAATTTAAAAAGGGAAAGTGCTTTATAAAAAAATAAATTAAACGTACCTACATCAAGAAGTATACTGCACTGCATACGCAGACTAAACAAGTACATAATTACGGTGGCCTAGATTTTTAGACCAATATAGCGCAATTCAGCACAATTTGCCTTATATAGCTACCATTCTTAAATAAATGTTTATCTTTATAGTAGTTTTATCTTTTTAATGAGGTGAAAATACGCGTAAGGTACGGCACATCGCAGTACAAACATATACGAGGTGGGTAAATTAAGTAATGGGACTGATGCTCTAAATATTTATTAAGCATTTAATAATAATTACATTACAGTTACTATCGAATCTCTTTGAAATAGTATCTCTGGGCTGGGAAGCCACACTGCGTTGGAGAGGATTTTTCCACTCGTTATAGCAGTGCTGGAACTCGAATTCTGAAACGATATCCAGCTAGTCGATTAGGACAAAAATATAATGTACCTACGTATAAGGACAAAAAAGGAAAACCACACTATAGGTGCTTTGAATGATTACAAGAATAATTTCAAAATCAAATGTTTAACATAGGTAATTCATTTCCCCTACAAAACATCTACTCGTAACTATAGAACTTGCTGCATAAAAAAATCCAATATGGCGCCCAATAAGAAATCTAGGGTGTTATGAAAATTCGGATAACAAATTCAAATTCGGTGTTACCTCAGTTATTTTCAAAGTTTTTGCAAAAATATCATATGCGTTTGTTTTAGTGACAAAAAGGAGCAACTTTGCCCCCATTTAACATACACTGTAGGTATCTCTCATCGTTACAGAGATCCCAATGGTGAGACAGGAATTTGAACCACCCTGCTAACTGTTGGGGGATATTGAAACATTTCCTATGCTCCCGTGCAGTTATCCATGATTCATAAGGAATCTCTCCTCAAATAAACTGAAAGGATAATATTAACGGCTTTTGAGTACAGGTATAGGTACGTACCGAAGTCTTTTTCTCGATTTTGTAATTTTTTCCCAATCATCTAGCGGTCCTGGAACATTAAAATAATAGGACTTTGTATATACCTAGGTAGATACCTTTAAATTAATTTAAAGAAATTTTTAGTTATAAGCCATAACCGCGACGAAAATTAAAAGCAGTCCAACAAAAAATCATTATCAATTAGATTCCGAGCCCAAAAAGTGATGCAGGAGTCTTCGGAGGCTTTTAGTGCCGAACTAACCTATATTCTTAGGTAAACCAGGAGGGGGGGGGGAGGAGGGTGCTTGTGATGGTGCTTTACGATAAAAATGTTGATTGGCATTACTGAAATTTCGTGCATCACGTATCTCTCTGGCTATGTAAACTGTGAATCTTAGCGCATCGTGTATGCTGCCTTGTTTCACGTTAAACGGCGATTGATTAGAAAGGAAAATTGAAATGAAATGTGAAATTATTTGGTAGATATATGGTGCGTAAGTATACCAAGTAGTCAATCAGTATACCTATACCACATTGGCACATTTCATAAATAGATCTTAGTACTTAGGTACTCCGAGATTTACCACTGGAAGTGAACGGGTGAAGCGTTTGCGGCCGAATCTTTTCTATTACCTAAAACAATTTAGGGGTGGTTAGAAGACAAGTATATATAGGTGGGTACTACCTTAACTAATTATAGAAAGGTTTAGTCTCCAATATAATATGAAATCGCTTTATATTCTTCTCTTTTATCGACCTTCTAAACTCTAACAGTTTTGAAAAGCTGACAAACAAAGCTAATATTTGTTCAGAGGGTGAACAATAAAAGCATTTCATTCATACTGGAACATCCTCGCAAAAAAAGAATACACAACACAGACATTCTTTCTTTGTTCGACAGAATTGCGTTAACGAGTTAAAAACAAGGACGCGCTGAAAGCTTTCAACGAGAAAATTTATATACACATAATAGTTGGAGCTTTATCCGTAGTGACAGTTTGAAGCATCTGCTACTATGGAAGCTAAACCACGCCTTCGACTCCCACCCCGAGAGACACCGATCGCACGGTGGGGGATAAAATGTCATTCTTGTAAATGTGTTACGTAGTATTGGTCGATTTTGGTTGCCATCACAACCAAACCTCGGACGCTATTCCAGTGGAGCTTCTTCTTTTTTAACTTTGCAGTTTGGGCATTTCGCATCCCTTCAACTAGCGTTATTGATAAGCGATCCTAAAAATTGGTATACAAACCTCTTTATGCAAAATAGCCACTCATTGCCTGGAGAGCGTCTTCGACGCGTAACATGAAACCGAGCCTCTTTGGGAGCGAGACCGTATTATTATGAAATATAAACCCCATAACCGCACGTAGTATTTAATCCGTTCTATTTTGATACACATAAGCGGACAAGGTGTTGACACTTAAATCGCCAATTCTACATTTGTCCACTAAAAATGTAACACACTTCTCCTTGAAATCTCCGACAATAGAAAAAATTAGAACGTGAACATTTTCACCTAAGCTACCTATGCGGTTTTGCGGTAACATGCAACTTTGCAGAATCGTGGGAATTGAAGGTGTTCTACAGTCGCAAGAATTCTCTTACTATACTTTTTTTATTGCGTACTTACCTACCTACCTATTTATAAATATTACTGCACGCGTAATAACTACCTATACGTAGTAAATTGGGGGGGAAAGGGTAAAATTGATCTTTCTTGTTATTTTTCGTGATTTGATTTGTTTTATAACTGGTTGATATCTAGAGTGAAGTCTGAAGTGGACTTCATTGTTAAAAGCCAGCGGGGAGGGCGCAAATGTTTGCTCACACGACCAATCCATTAGCACCCCTAAAGTCTATTTCTTTTGGTAAACTTTTTGCATTTGTAAATTTAGTGCTTATAAGCAACTGAATGTTCGTGTAATATGTTTGTTCCTCCCTTCGCCTTTTGTTTTTCTTTAAGTTATTGATATACCATACCTATATAGGTACGATCATTGTATCTAGATAGGTATAGGTACCGTATAGAATATAGGTACTTACTGTAGTTTTAGCGCATTTTTTAACTCATGTTCGAACTTGGAAGGCGTCTATTATGGCCACTTTCTCCGTCGGTCCGTCCGTCCGCGGCCTTAACTACTATAATGATAGTTATATTACTTATATTTAGTTCGTTCATTTTAAATTCGGTAGCTATAGCTCTGGCACCTGAGCCAAGGAAAATCTTGACGATCAACATGCGCATATTTAGGCTGGCAATATTAACTTTATATTTTGTTGAGATTTTAACCACAGATGCTTCTAGTAAAGGCACACCTGCGCATGCGCGATTCTTCCCAGATCTTCCTTTTATGTCTAAGAATATGGGTACCAAATTTGGTTCCAATCGGTTGAGCTGTTTAGCCGGAAATGAGAGTACAGACCGACAGACAGACCGACCGACATCAGCGAAGTTTTGTTTTATTCGGATTCCTGGTGCTGTAAAACGTGTATTTCCGACAAAAAAGTGGGAGGTCATTTTTTACCCCAATGTTAATGGACACAGATTGCGCATTGCCATCAACTTTCTTATTTAAGAATACATTTCTTTGAAATTTTAACCATAGATGACTCTAGTAAAGAAACACGTAGTTCACATAGCTATGGCCTTTTGGAAAATACTAATCAATTAATGGAAAATGTGCTAAAGTTACTCGCCCTTTGGCGAAAACCTTTTTTTTTTTTAATTTTTTAACTCACGATAACGCGACTCCGCAGGCTGTATTTAAAGGTTTCTAAATGCCTTCTTAGGTCTCCAAAAGTATTCACCGATTTCTACAGCCTTTTATTATGTAACATTGGAGCGTTTAATAGCCTTAATAGCCTTTGAAAAAAGTGTTTAAGATCAGTACTAATCTGAAGGGCTCCAAAGAATCCGTAAGAGCTTTCAAACATTTATTTATATATTTATTGTCCCTATCTTGTTCTGGGCCCTCAACAGGCTTTCCCAATTACAGATTGACCCGCATAATGCTTTTTAGAGATGCCCCTGCAGAAGGTCTTAAGTTGTTCTATACTATAATTCGGTATTCACCTTACCATGAAAACTGCAGGAAAACCTAATTCGGAGTAGCTGGCAGTATGCTCGAGACTGATCTAAGGAAATTCCCATCTCTGTCACAGATGAAAAATTTTGACCTAAGCCCAGGTTCGAACACCCGACCATCCGGCTATGTAGCCCAACGTTCTACCACTGAGACACATACCTAGTCGGAAGTTTTCACATAAATGGTCCCACATAAAGCTTTCAGGTTAGTCACGCAGGCGCTAGGAGGAGATTTTTGAGAAATTCTGAAAGATTGGAAAAGATATGAATTAAGAGGTCTTCCAATGAAGTTCGAGAAAATTTGAGGATATTAGGTTACGGGCGATCCGAAAAGATCAACCCTTTAAAAGTGGGAAACCGGGTGAACATCTCTGAACGTGTGAACCAAAAAATGCAATTTTTCGGTGTATGATGAGCAAATGCAGTCAGAGGGCTTCTCTAGATCAAATTTCACCAAAATTAGCACTTTTCCCACTCTCGTTAATTGGTGGTAAGAATTTGGAAAATTGTTTAAAAATCAATAAGAGCATATATTTATTCAAAAGCCTAATCAAGATGTGTAGCTTTTCCTTTTACAAATTACATAAAATGGTAATGTATCCCTAAATTTATTTCGAAAAATATTGAAATCTAAACGATTAAGTCAGCGACTAAAAGCGAGTTTAGGATTTTCCGTCTGCCTATCTGTGTACATGATTACTCACTAACGGTTTCGAATTTTCCAATTCTGTTGTCGGTAATAGGTAGACAATGGTCAAGGAACTAACTAATTAAATTTTCGTCATTTGAACTTTCTGTCCGTCCGTCTGCGCACATGCTTGCTTACGAACGGTTTCGAATTTTCCAATTTTGTTTTCACTAACCGGTAGACAATGGTCAAGGAACTAACTGATTAAATTTTGGCCATTTGGACTTTCTCTTCGTCTGTCTGTGTACGTGATAACTCGCCACCCATTTCGAATTTTCCAATTCTGTTTTCAGTAATGGGTGGACAATGGCCAAGATACTAACTGATTACATTTTGGTCATTTGAATTTTTTATACGGCTGTCTGTGTACATCAGGGGTTCCCAAGGTCGGGGTCGCGACCCCAATGCGGGCCCAAGTGGGGTCGTGGGCTGATTTCTTAGGGTCGCTGTTTTCATGATCATTGAATTATAGAAAAAAAGTAAATAAATTAGTTAAGAATAGGCAATAAGGCGAACGAATGCAATTTGGCGGTGGGGCGAAGCGGGGCGATGAGGCGAGAGGAGATTTGTGATTCCGTTGTCTTCATGGACGGATGGACCATCCCATTTTGCTGACTCTTTGCCGTTCGCGACAAGCGGCAACATATACCTAGGTATGTGAACAAGGCTTCTCAATCTTAGTTGCGGTCAAAACCCAAGGCCTTGACAAAAAACTTTCGCCCCAGAATTGCTGAATTGGTGAATCAGATGACGCAACACCATGGTACCAAACAGAAAGCGGTGGTCTAAACTAGCTGCCATAATTTTTTTAATTACTTAGTCCGTTTTTAGCGCATTTTTGCAAAAATTTTTTTTTGTAAAAAGTAGCTTTTAATCTCACTTTGGCTGGCTGGCTGGCTGGCTGGCTGGCTGGCAGTAAATGCGTGCCCGTAGAAAAACGCTTGTAAAAAGACAAGGAGTGTACATGTAACTATCGGGGCCGTGTAATTAAGACCGTTAGGGATGGGGCTACAAGATTTGGAGTCGACGACATCTGGACGCCATCCCCGAGCGTATTATACTAACCTGGAGATTTTTCAGTTTTTATCTATCTTCTTCTACAGTTTTTCTCCGATTGTTTTCAAATTGGTGTCGTCGGGAAGATCTTGTCAACGCGCACAACTCCTGCGTGGCGGAATTTTATTTTTTTTTCCTAGGGGCGAAATAAACCACCTTTTGCGCGGCGCGCTTCGAGGGGTAGTCGACTTTGGGCGCCCAAAAGTTTCTTACAGCGCGAATCGCGGTCTCTCTTTCTCCTGTCACTAATAGAAGGTCGAGCTATGTGAAGTACCCAAAAGTTGAATACGATTTTATGCCGGGATTTTAGCGAAATCTACCAAAATGTGAATTACGAGTGAACGGGACGTCGGAACTGTGTATCGACAAAGGGAATGTGGTAACCCCCGACGAGATCTTACTGATGGTGGAGTCGAAACTTCAAATCCGAATTGTTGCGGGTCATCAGAAGTGGGTGTCGACAAAGGGAATATGGTAACCCCCAAAGGATTTTAATGATGGTGGAGTCAAAACTTCAAACGCGAATTGCGAGTGCACGGTAAGTGAACGTGGTAGCTTTCGGCAAGATCTTATTGATGGTGGAGTCAATATTGGCTAATAAAACACTGATCTGCCACACAAAAATGCGCTGAAGTCCCTTCGATCTCACACGAGGACTTTGATCATTTTTTTTGTATTACTTTTACTGTGCTTTTTGTATTAACAGTTTTGGAATAAATTATTTAAATTGAAATTGATGCATTTTTACTGTCCATTTGTTTATATAATAGAAATATAAGCTTTTGTCTGTACATTGGGGGAAAAATCGTTTAGGGTCGCGAAGGCTTTTGCAACTTTAAATTAGAATAATTATTATCGATTACTCTACCATTTTGGAAATTTATTATCTATTAATCGTTAATTATCGATGTTATCGGTTAATCGTTTTTTGCAAAGCACTACTTTTAAATGACTAATTATAGATTAATCGATAAACTGTTTTTAAATTTATCCTGAGGGTCCAAAATGTTTGGCAAGTAAGCTTTCAAAAATGCATTTCATCTTTAATTTGAGTATGTACTTTCTTTTCTAATTTTCCAAAAATTTCTATCATAGGATATTACTTGGATCCCCGTAGGTAGGTTGGTAGGATTTTTTGCCAAAGTTTGGGAATTTTGGAGCTCCCAGACACTCCATTTTTGGGTTTGAGTTTATTTGGAGAAATGTTATATTGGATCTTCCTTACGAGTAAAAAATGTTTGACATATTTATTTGTCACGCCGTGTACAGGGTGTTCCTAATTCTAGAGTGATGATTGGGATCTCGGAAACTTTAAGAGATCGATTAAATAAATAAAGGCAAAGTACCCCATTTTTGTATGTATTTCTAAATTACTTGTAGTTAAAATTAAAATGGACAAATATACTATGACATGATTACAAATTTGTGCTTTTTTTATCAGAATCCTATTAGGAAATATAGAGGCAGATATCGTACATAAAACATAAATATAAATCTAAACAGTTCTCATTACATTTGTAAATATTTAAACATCCCGTGACAACTTCATAATTAATTATTTGATAATAATATTGTTTATATGTACCGTTTTAACAGCGATAAAATGCCGACAATATCATCTTAAATAATAGCAATAGTTTATTTATATTACCTATCTGGATAAGATTCGTATGTAATGCGTTGCAATTTTTAAGTGGTGACTCAAGCTAGTTTGTTTATGTTCACACTATTTGTTGCATATTTTAATTCATCATTAGGATTACTATAGACGGTGCCAAATACATGTGTACTGAAATGCACTCTACCTTATGTCTAATCGAAGCCGGAAGCAACTCAACAAACTCGGTGAGTGCAAAAAATTCCCTTTTTCACGACTCACGAGTGCTATAGAATCATAAAATAATTCATAAATGATTAGATAGAAAAAAACAGACGCTTAAAGTGATGGCGCTCGTGTTAGTCAAGTGCAGAAATCGTATCACTTAACTAAAAAACAAATTAAACACACCATAAGGATTAAGAATTGAAAATTAATGTCTCGTTATAGAAGTTTACAACCGAAAACTTGTGTTTATCAAGTTACTCGATACTTCTTAGTGTATGCACGTGGCATCTGCGATCTGCAGGAAGTAATACAAATAAATTACAACATATTACAAAATTATTCATTTTTGTCTCACACTCGGCTTGGAATTTTGAAAAATGCGATTTGTATTTTGCAATTAGAAACAGGCATCCTGCTTTCAATTTACGATTATTTTTATGTTAATTGCATTTTGCCAACATTGGCTATTAAAAACTGGTCGGTGTAAATCCAAGTGGTGCAAAAATTCGCTACGGTCACGGTCATTGCCAAATTCGTCACGCTCGACTCTTGGAAATGAAGAGTAAATGTTTAAACAGTCTCAAAGCTTCCAGCCATACGCTTACGATTCGAATCGAAAGGGTACGTTCTTCGCTTTGCCCAAAAATTTTGAGTGACACATGACATCTGGGTTTAATATTGTTTTAATGTCTCGACTGGCTGCTAGCCTTTCTATTTTAATGAAATCGCAGCGAGCACGCGAGTATTCCCAGCGACGATGCATTCATTCAATTGACACCTGAAACTTTTGAAATTCAAAACCGCGACCACTATATGTCAATGAGTCAGTAACGTTATGTGCAAATACTAACCGCTAGTTCCTATTCGTTTACATCCTCTACTATTTACCACCGAGAAAAAAAACGTCTAATTACGGTATAACAATCAATATTAAATTACCACAAATTGAACTGCCCAACTTTAAATTACATTTATTCAGAGAACCCCCCATGGGACCTAAACATACTGGCAATCACGCCCTTAAAAGAGCAACTTAAACATATGCCTGCAAACTACCACTTCGACTACCCCCAAGCGTTAGTATCCACTGGTGGTCTTCCATAATATAATAAACGAAATAATGCCAGAGCGCTATTCATTAGCAGTTGACAAAAAATAATGATAACAAACTCATTAGGTTATTTTAAGTAAGCAATTGTGATAATTGGTTGTAGAAAGTGTGATGAATGATGATTAAGTTTATAATGATTCAGTGCAGGCCACCCCTTCCCTTGGGAGTTTAGGGTATTGCTTTTAGCAATCGTCTGTATATACCTCAACTATATTTAGCTTTATCCGCCTTTATCGACAACGATTAGGTTGGTTAGCGCTCCGTTTTGGCCATATGGAATTGTGACGGAATTCGAAAAAAAATACGGGCTTATACAGAAGGCGATTTTTTTCTTATTTACGCATTGAGGTAATGTATTTGCAAATTGCATAGAGGGTTGTCACTCGCCCTTGTTGCGAAAATCAAAATTTAGGAATATTTAACTTCTTATTTTTCTTAATTTTTTCAAATCTAAAAAAATACTGAGAAGTGTGAAACATCATTTCTCCGAGCTGTGATTATAAATCACAACAGAACCAACACGGGACATTCGCTTAAAAACCTAATTATTTTGTAATATGAATCATACGAGCGCAATTGTTTATACTGCATAATTAACGCAATACTAATACAGCGAAATATGATTGCGATTGTTCGATAATGTTCCAAAAAAGCGCAAGCATTAATAAAAACAGTATCAACAGTCGAGATGCATAACAAGATAGTCTAATCTAGCGTAAAATAAATTATTGACCCCGCTCGTATAAATGTAAAGAGAGTTCATAATTAATTTTGAGATGTTTGTCCGTCTGTCCATCTGTCCGTTGGCACGATATCTAGAAAACGAATTAAGTAAGTTTTGTCGCTACAGAGGAACTCAAATTTGTTAAAGCATTACATTCTAGGGCCTGATGATGGCATTTGTGATCTTTGTTCCGGATTAAGGACAATCGCACAAAGCACTTTCGCAATAAGACTGTGGACTTAGCATATAATGAGCATCGCAGAACTAGAAGAAAAAAACGGCGCTTATATGAAATGACACACTTTACATGCAGTGAATGATTTATAAAACGGGTTACACTTTAAATGAAATTCTAACAATTCTGCATGTGTAAAATTCGCATAAATTAATGAAAGCCAGTTTACGATGGCCATTAAAGATTTAATTGAAAATGAAAATTTGAAAATCGATTCATGCGCAACGCAACGTAAACGATGATTAAAAAAATTATAATTTATGATGCATATATTGGAGGAAACATATGGTCCGTATTGTAAAGAAGCGTAATCGTCACATATGCAGAATGTTTTAATTAGTACTCATTAACGGTTGCTTTTAAGGCGTGAGAAACAATAAAACTATACGAAAATAGAAGTTTTCCTTCATTTGACAATTAAAACAGTACCGATTACGTATGACCCAATTTACTATTATGTTAAAGGAAGTGACGTAATATTATATTAAGCGCTTGATTAAGTAGGAAGTTAGATTTATGTCTTGCGTCTTGTCGTAGCACATAAAAAATGATCTATATCGGTGTAATATCCGAAACAGGTGAATTAGATAAAGTGTAACATTATACAGGAGCAAAAACAGAAGAATAAAGCGCTAGGTCCTCTCACCTTACACTCAAAATATCAAATACACTATAGTATCGTATGTCCTCATTCATAAACTGCGATTTAAAAAGTCACTTGATGAGTCAGTTAGACGAATTTGTCAACTTCATTCATAAATTGTCCCGACTTAACACTTCACGTATTTCTTTTTTTTTGCTAGACAGTAATTAAACAATTGCTGTAAATTGAGACGAATTATATTTTCATAGACGTATAAACTTAACAATTAGTAATGGCATTGTACCTCTTTTTTGTGTATGACTTGGAAATTTAATCACTTTTCATGTGACAAAACTTTGAAAATTTTACGCTTGCATTTCAGGCTATCTACGGATCGCAATTTTCTACAGCAATTTATCTGACAAGGTTTTTCCTGCCCCCTAACTAACATATTATAGTATTGTAATTTGTAATCCTATTTATTTATTCCTTTAGTACGTATTTATTTTACAATTTACTGAATTATCGAGTATACAAGTAGTCCATTCAAATTAGCTCCAAAAGTACAGGTAGCCTAAACTGGATGTTGACACTTCACTCAACGAAACCGAGTGTAGTCTACGTAAAAAAATCCGCTGAATCCGAAAATCATAGTTCTCCTGGCCGGAAACTCCCGCGGAAGTTTTTGTCTTATTTGACTGGCCTATTTGCACTTTTTACAATTTTACCTAAAATAATCTCGACAAAATTTTGCATTTGGAGGTTTTTCAACTTGAAAAGAACGACCCTCAACTCATTTCGGAGCAGGAAGTTTGGGTAGATTTTTACAGATTCAGAAAGGGTACACCCAAGAGCTTAGGTGTAGTCATTAATTTTACCCTCTTGGATGTTATGGTCGGCGATAAGAAAATGAAAGCGGAACGAAAATTGTGAGACTTGTAACGAAGCTCTCATAAGTTACATTATGGACTCCCAATTTTGTTAACATACTTAACTACAGGGGCTGTCTAGAAATCAAATTGGTTTCCAAAATTAAAAATCCGTTTGATTTTGAGAACTGGCGATGTGTGTATAACTACCAAGAAATTTTTCATTTTCCAGGATTTCTAGGAAATTTTTCCAATAGGTATTCTCATACGATTAGGGCGTTGTGGACGAGTGCACCGTCCTGTTGAAACCAACAGTTTCCATCTTTTATTTTTGTTTGTATGCCGTATTTGTATATTATCGTTGTATTCGTAATAAAAAATGCTACTCAATTCTGTTTTTTACGGACTATATAAACAAGTTAAAAAGTAATCGTAAACGATTTACATAAAGCGCATTTCCACTTGCATTCATTTCCTATTTGTCAGATGCAACTTTTGTTAAAATTGTAAAAATCCGGCCACAAATATGAAAGATAGCGTTGCACATGTGCAATCCATTTTTGACGTGCTAGTTCAATTTCAGTTTATAAGAAAAGTTTCATTACAATGCTTTTCCAAATAAGAAAGTTGGAACTGCGCATGCGCAAACCTAAATTTTGAAACTGGCATTAGCTTTTCCTTTATTCCAAGTGCCTATGTATAAAATTTCATCTAAATGCGTCCATAACTAAAAAAGTTGGCACTGCGCATGCGCAAAACCAAATTTTGAAATTGGCGTTAAATTTGCTTTTATTCCAAGTGGCTATGTATCAAATTTCATTTAAATACTTTTATAATTAAAAAGTTTGCAATTCGGTTTATAAATGGTCGAGATGCGAAAAGGGCACTGTGAATTTTGAATCGATTCGACTCAACTTTTGGCATTGCGTATTATATGGCTAAGGCTATGCCCATATTGAATTTCATGCAATTCAGTTCATAACTAACGGAGATGTAAAAGCGATCGAACATTTCTAAACAAAGTTATCGTTCACACGGACAGATAGATGGACAGATTGACAAAGGAACAGACGGACAAACCAACAGGCAGACGACAGATAGCAATGCAAAATTATAAACGATCTCTAGGATCGTTAATAAATGGCAAAAGTGTAAAATTATGGAACATGTAAAAAACGGTTTTTTGTTTTTTTTTAAAATAACTTTTTTTGTAAGCGGTACAGAAAAAATTCCTTCCTTGGTACAAGACTCGACACCATAACGAACCAAATAGCGAAAAAGTAGAACAATAGCTCTTAAGATAAAGAACTAGTAGCGTCGCAAAACGAGCGGACGGACGGACGGACAAAGTGGCCACAATAGCGCATTTTTTTTTATTGTGGAAATGCGCTAAAAACGAAGTTGATATGGAGATTTTTCCGAAACGAAACGTATTGCACATCTCTCTAAAATGTCCTACAGAGCTCAAAAAGTGGCAATGAGAAAGTTTTTTTAAATTAATTTTTTAGCCACTTTAACGCCTGTTCGTGCCTAAGTAAAAATAAATAATAAATAATGAAGTGTCAGCCAGAGCCTTAAAAATCTTTCAGAAGACTATCCAGAACTCACATCGACTACACCAAAAATTTCAAAAATCCAAAACAGAGAGAACCCATCACGGAAGTATGCGAAACAATCGTCCTCCTTCCTTTCAAAAAACTATATCTTTCATAAGATTAAGTTTTTATTTTGTGAGACGAAGTTACCTAGAGAGAGAGTGTGTGTAGAAGCGATTTACCGAGAGTTCTTGGGAGGCTATTATGGGGTTTTCTTCCCAGTTTAGTGAGGTATACTAGAAATTTAAAAGAGTTATAAAGGTTCTACAAGTTTTCAGTAAAAGCCCCTTTGAACCTTGCGTAGGGGCAGTATCAGGGATTTTTGGTTAATTTTTTTAAAAAATAGCTCTTATACAATTTATTCACTATTAAATTCTCTACAGATTTGTTATATAACATTTTTTACTGCGGTCAACAGTTTCGGAATTACAACGTTTAAACTCAAGGATAAAATAAACGCTCTATTATAAACTAAGTAGACCTAAAAATAACAGTCTAACCCGCCAGCTTATTTAGGGCGCTAAAATCTAGGTCTGTGCCAAACTGTCTGACCTTTTGCATGGTCAAATGTCTATACTGACTGGACTGCTAGGAGTTCCGAAAGTTATTCGGAGAAAACATTGGATTTAAAATCTTTCATGGTACCTTTATGTTTATCGGGATTTCTAGAATATTCGCCACAATATGCATACATACAGAGAAGTATTTTCCATAATTTTCAAGTTTTTTTTAAATAACATTAAAGGAATTATTCTTGTTTTTTTTTTTTTTTTTTAAAATTGCCCTCTTTCATAACATAGTCTAGGAACGATAGTAAAATAAAATGGAACGAATTAGCATATTTTCCTATTTTTTCCTATAAAACAGATTCACGAAAGCATATATCTTTCAAAAGTTACCTTTTATTCTGAGAAGATTGGCGAAGTCAAAATACTATTTTCATAGAAGTGGAGGATTAGGCCAATAAGAATAATGGTGGAAGTTTAGAAGAGTGCTTAAGATTCAAATATTTTAGGTATTAATGAAATAGTTATTAATAATATACTTATTGTTCTGACGGTAAATAATTGAAGTCTGGCAAAAATATCCGTTGGGGTTCATGTGTGTGGAGATTATAATTAGTTGATCTTATTCTTCCAATTATCACTTCTTGATTATTGAAGTAAATCAGTGAACGCAATGAGGAATAGGAAACAAATATAGCAAACGAGCTCCTGGGTGTGGCTATAGTTTGGCATTGCGTATTATATGGCTAAAGCTATACTCATTTTGAATTTCATGCAATCCGGTTCATAACTAACGCAGATGTCAAAAGGGTCTTCTTTATTTTTTGTACTGTGTTGCAAACTCCGATCTACAAATTTGATAAAGATCTCATCTGCAAATTTTCATCGTATTCCGTATATTCCTTTTCAAGATGCTAACGGACAGACAGACAGACATAGCAAAATAATGAACTCGCTAAGAGCTCGTTAATAATGCGTGTCATGGAACGTTTTTAAATATTTTTCAGTTTTTCGATATTTTCGATCAGTTACAAAATCGGTTAACCTAAACTGAAGTTACGTTCAAATACTTAAATTAAAGAGATGTTCCATCCACCACGCCTCAAATTATATGAGCTAGTCGCTGCATAAAAATTCATATTTCAGGAAAAAAATCATTTTCCTGGTAAACTTAAAAATAATTTCCAGCGATTTCTTTTGGTCGCTTTTGTTAAAAAATCTGTTTCCCGAAAAATTCCCAGTTCCAGAAACTATTCCACCAGAAATGAGTTCTAAAAGAATTTGATGAAAACATAAGAAACAATTAATTTAGGAAAACTTGAGAAACTGAGGGTGGGTGGTGGAATATTGTAGAAATTTGTACAGAAATTGAACTGGAAAGAAAAAGAACTTCAATACATTAGAAAGGAGCCGTGAGAAAAATGTGATGGAACCGCGAGGAAATCTTAAAAGGAATTCGAGTTGAGTGTAACTTATGAGCAAACTAAGAGAATGGAAAAATAAAGCGAATTGAAGGTGGATGCTTGAGAGAAATTCGAAAGTTTAACTGTACTTAAGGCGACCTTAGTGTAACATAAACGTGAGAACTGCTTGAGGAAAATGAATCAAATTTGATGAGATTTTCAAATTACAGGGAAAGTTGAAGGAAATACGCTGGGGGGAACCTGAGTAAAACTTAAAGAGGAATTTCAGACGAAGTTGAAGGGAACTGGGGAGTTGCATGCTGCAAATTTTAAATTAACTTGAGAGACGCTTTGATAAAAATTGAGAAGGGAAACATGATTTTAATTTCAAGAGAACTGTTTCATTGGACTTTGAGGGAGTTTAAAGAACTACAGTGTGGGAGGAATTTGATGGGAATTTAATGAGAACTTGATTTATTATTTGTTACAAAACAAAATATAAGGACAATAGGTCATTATCGATACGTTTTTGTTTAGAAGTATCGGAGGAGCACGGTAGAGGGGCTTAAGATAAATTGAATGGAGAAATTTTACAGGAACAGGAAGGAAACTTTAATCGAAACTGTGACGAAACTAAAAGGAGAAATATAATGACTCCTTAGTTAGACAATGTGAATTTCTCATGCACTTTCCCAGAAAATAATATTTTAACTTGCAGCATAGGGACTGAGGATTTATCACTTTCCTCCAAAACCTTACCTCCGCAAATCTTGAAAAGATCCTCCCTGACGAAAAAAGACAGTATAGAAGGTAGAAGTGGAAATACTTTATGCAATTTTTTTTCTGCCTGAAAGTCTTTAAGGAGTTCTTAGGTAAATGTAATGCGAAATGTGATACCTTTTTATAAAAGACTTCCTCTAAAATAATCTACGTCGATGATGTCTTCAAAACTCCAAAAAAGGTTTTAGCTATGGCGAAATTCGTTACCCATATTTTAAAAGATGATGAACTGTGTAACTTGGGGGAGGGGGTTGTAGGTGGTCCAGAAATCTAATTGTAATATGAGGGGCATTTCATAATTTGGAACAAGGTTAACTGACATTGAAGAAAACCAACCCGACACAGTAAAATAAAAGAAAATATTCCAGAACCTCCTCCGCAATCATAAATTTACAAAAATAAGTCAATTTATATGAAGTGGGAAATGCGATGTCATAACAAATTTACGATGTTTAAGATAAGAAGTAAAGTAGATAAATTATAACCCGTACACGCCTCGTGTATCATTTTTTATGACGTTAAGTCGCAACCTTCTTACATTTTGAGTGCTTTAACATTTTCAGCAGGCACATAAAAGACACTGATTCTAGGACGAAAAATTTTCATTAAGTGGCAAAGGCTGGCATACAAATTAATAATATTCACTAATTACCCTAATTCTAGCTCATTAGTGTTGAAACACAGCCTACGTATAACTTTTGACCTACAGAAGCAATTCGTCTACCTCGCGTCTGCCTTCGCTACTTACACCATTACGTTTCGTTAAGATGTTAACACAACCTATTTCTTTCGCTCTTACTATAACTACGACGTAAATGCTACCAGACGTATGCGAATGCCAACGTAAACTTGCATTCGAAATATGCGCTTATGATGTAAATTTGATCTATGTCATATCCTGTGCGTTCCGCTAATTTTTTACCGTAGTTTTTTAGTGAGGAAGGTTATAATTTAACACGTGACATTTTTATTTTTTGACAGAATGACCAAGAATAAATCACAATTAATGCGACCTGCTACATGTAAGAAAATGTGGCGGTTACTTTAGCCCTTAAAAACGCGGTAGCACCACCTATTGTAACACATTTCCGGCGAATCCCTACGAAAACAAGGTCTTGAAAACTTGTCACTCCGCATACTCCAGATATTTATCGAAAAACCTCTCTGAATGAACCCTATACAAAAACTTCATTTGATTAGTGCATTAAACACAGTTTGAATGGTTAACATCTGTTCTGGTATAGTTAACAATTTTATTTCCGGCTTTTATCCTGTTTTGTGAATTTGATTATGAAGCGTATTCAGAAACCAAAACCCTTCACATTCTCTCACGGAAAACTTACAGATTTAGGTTAATAAAAAAAAGCAAAAGCAAGTTGTGTTATTTATTACGAGTATTTCCGTTGATAAATTAATTTTTTCGCTTTGTGCTGCTTGTATAAACAAATAATAATCGCTCCAAGCGCATTATCTATTGCGACTGAATCATTTAATTACTGCTACGTGTTTATTTACTATAATCTTGTCTTGTTTATATTATTGAGATAGTGCCTTGAACACGCGCCAATGTGATACAAAAAATTCCATTCATGTGAAAAACCCCCATTCCCATTACAGTACTTTGGAATTCTTACCATAGTTCCAAAATTCTTGAAACATCTTAATTTAAGTAAAAAAAATTACTCACAATTTTAATACGGAAACTCATAATTCATAAAAAAAGGCTTGTATTCCAGAATATCACAACTATTATTTTAATTTAAATGTAAAAGCACAAGGCAGGAGTGAAATTGTGGAAGAAGGCGGAAGAGAAGAAAAATTGATGAAGATGATACTATAGAAAAAGAGGAGAAACACATAAATGTGGTACATGTAGTTGAGTTTTTGCAAAATGGCGTTAATAAAGAATTGATTGATAATAGTTCTTATTGCCGAAAGTAAAATTCTTCATACTTTATTGATTTTCCAAGCCAACACTTTATGACGGAAGCTTTCCAAGCTTTTAATGGCTATCTAGGATTGCAATCAGAAGCTGGAGCCTGGAGCAGTTGCAAGTTTGAACAAAAGTGTTGGAGTGTTGCTTGGAGCATAGAAAAATGCTCCTGGTAACCAGAGGAAACGTGAATTAGGAGCCGAGCAGAAAGACCTCGTCGCAGATTATATTCTCCTAATACAAAAGTTGTAATTCTTTAAACGAATTTAAAGTGCGGGAGATTTCTTCTGAGCATAGAAAAAGCGCTTTCATCGATTGTTTTCCTGGTAGCTGCAAAAAGTTTACAACACTTTCCAACTTTCCAGCAGTCAGATTTCTTTTCTGATACAAAAGTTGTAAAAAAATAAACAGAGAAGAAATGTTGTGAACCATTTCTCTTACGAACAGAAAAAGACACGTTCACAGATTATGTTCTGTTCTCTTGGTATCCGGAGTAAACTGATTTAACAGACACTACATTGTCGGTGCCCTGACAATACTCCTATTAATTAGCCATAAAAATTTCTAGGATAAGGTTTCGACAGGAAATATACAGTGTGTCCAAGGTAAGAATGACCAGCATGGGGAAATCATAAACCATATAAGAAATACACAGTCGGTTAAATTAGACAAAAAGTGCGTATGTTTGGGTTTAGTAAAATGATGTTTTATAAAAAAATCCGATCAGTTCCGAACATATTCGGAAAAACCGAAATTAACAATAATTGTTTTTATTTTTTCTGACCCTGTTTGAAAAGATAACACTTCCTCGTAGGAACTTTTTAACCTCTATAAGATGCTGCTCACAGATTTTCACTGTGACGTTTTGTTTTTGAGAAACCATTAACAATTTTTATATGGACCGGAAAAGAAATACTGTGTTAAGTAGCATCTTTTAATACAAATACAATGATACAATTGGCACCCGTAAACGTCTATGGTCTAGTTTCAATAAAAAATGCTGTAAAAAAGTACCAAGTTAAGACATTAGACGCAAAAGGAAAGTACAAGCGGTATAAAATATATCGATAAAAGTTCATTGGAACGCGGGTGATGGTGAATTATAATCGGTTGATAAGAAACGCATGACCATTTTTCTAATTTTCCCAATTCATATTATTTAAGAGCCTAATTACTACACCGGTTTCAACAATTGGCTTGGTCCCTTCTACAACATAATTCTAATTTGAAACGACTTAGTGGATCACAAAGGTTTTTCATGACCTATACCTAATTGAAATCCGTCATTATTTTGCTAATGAAAAGTTACAGTTTTTATACAAATTATAATTGGGAGTAGGTACACTCTCTTGCAATTCTGAAAAAATTGAACGCAACCCCTCTACGTTTATCAGGTTAGGCGTGATTTCAGCAAAATAAGATATGCAGATGTGGTAGAAAAATGTGTTTATTTAACAACTCATGTTCCGCAAACACGCGTTTACATACTCGTGAAGAAGTACACTTAAAAGCTTCCTGATAAGTTAGCAGTTCGACCACTAGAGCGAGTATATACAGCGGGACTCGAATAGAAAGTGGAGGAGCTTTTAAGTTTTAGTTCACATAAAAGAGAGAAGGAGTAAGGACGTAAACGGGATGCATTTGGATCGGGCGGTGAAAACACGATACTTAACTTGTCGCAATTAACGAAAAAAGTAGAAGTGAATTAAAAACAATAAAAATGCGTACGTAAGTCGTTTTATTTATTTTTGGAAGAAGGTTTTAAAAATACGTAAGTTGCATCCTACTCCTTCTTCTGTGTGCGTGTTTTTTTTGTAATATTTGTAGCGTTTTGCGAATTTATTAACTGATAAAATAAAGTTGAGTGGTTACTAATAGAAATGTGGTAGTGGTTTGGGGGTATTTAGTTTGCGACGGAGACGCATCATGGTGACTTTAATGCCTTGTAATTACCTAAGTGCACAACCTACCAGATGTACCATGATCGACAAAATGTGTGAACCAAAGGTATTTTGCATCTACAATTTTGCGGGATTCCGATTTTCTGCTCTTATTTAAAAGGGGCGCTTTTAATTAGTTTAATGGTAATCAGGAAGCGAAAAGTACCTATAAATAAATTTTATTGCATTCTCCCACGCTTTGTTCTTTTTTTGACAAGAAATACAAACGTTTTTCGTTACTTTGTAGATTATGCAAGCATATTTTGTCCACATTTTCTAACTGAAGGAAAATATTACCTTTCGGCATTTCTCTGGATTGCTTGTAGAAAACCATCGCATTTGTATTTGTATATTACACCTACTCGTCCAGACATATTTTGTAATGTACATAATAATTGCATTCATTAAATTAAGTAGGTGGAATCTTTTGGTCGTACGTAAAAGCTTTCATTGTCTCGAATCTTAATTTTTCACAATCTTTGCTGAATATATAATTATAGTTAATTTAATCTTAACATTCGTCATTTTTTATTATATCGACTTATTTTTAAATTACTACCTATTTGCAGACACGATATTCGTGTATCGACAGCAATTTTTTTCACGTTTTCTAATTGAAATAAACACAAATTGTTACCATGCTCGCACTGCATTTGGTATATTCCGCAGTCTTAAAATTCGTTTTTATTTTTGAAGTTTTCACTGATACATACCTATATGTATTAAAAAAACATACCCACCTTTTTTTTACTTTTGCCAAACAAGAAGTATTGCTTTACCCTCGGCTGTACCATTAAATGAAAATTGGAAACGATCGTTTTCTTTTGATATTTGGTGCCGGAATCTTTTGTGTCACCAATTTGTACTATTATTAATTTATTATCATCAATTTGTCAGCATCGCAGTTTTTGGATACCAAGTTACATAACGGGAAGTGTTGAGGAAACTCAAACGGAACTGTTGTGAGGGCCCACCGTTTTGACCCTTCGTAGTTACTAGTTAGTTAGTTCATCTACACCGTCTGGCAATAGGTATCTGGCATTCAAAGTAATAACGACCAAATTTCAACTAAATGGCTTTTTTTCCGTTTGTAAATTGGTTATTTGCCGGTTGTAACCGCTAGAAACTTCCCGACGGTAACCACCGAGTGAGATCAAATTCGAATGCTTAATTAACTTCACGTAGTGGGTGGTTCAGCAGCCCCGCGAAGGAGGAAATCGACCGAAATTAGGATTGGGTACACATAGATAATAGGAATTAAGTCTGATTTCCTTCCCACAGACATAAAGGTAAAAATTCTTGATCTTTTACTATGAACAAGTGTCTGCTTTATATTTATAAACATCGATCTTGATTTTGTGGAATACAGTGACCAACAACACTTGACAAAATAAGACCAAAGAATACCAGAAAGTTACCATGGAGAACCTACCAACATTCATTTTTATACCTACAAGAAGTCTGCAATTTTATACGAAGATCACTTCTCACCAAGATTCTCATGTTGAATCTAGTCTTCAATGAATAAAAATGCAAGAAACGAAATCACGCACGTGGGAGCTATCCGTGCTTTCGTTACTACAAACCAGATAATTTCGTTTATAGGGAGCAATACAATCGTGTGTATCTTTTCTAACATTAGCACCTCGATTGAAACGTGAAGTAGAATTGTAAGGAACTCATCCCCCCTCAATGTAGGAAATTACGCAACCCTTAAAAGACCGATTGATAGTTCGACTTCAGTTCAGTTTCCAATCAAACATCTGTAATTAGTTAATAGAACCATGGTTGAACTGTTGTGGCACAACCGGTCCTAATGGTATGGACCCTCCCGCCCCTCCAAAGCTGTATACTTCTTGTTAAAGGCTTGGATTTTACTCCTACCTCTATTCCGACAATTTTTAAAATATAAATGGGTTCTCAAGGACAAAACAAAATATACATAAAAATTTCCAACATATTCAGCAAAATAATTAAAATGACAAATATAACGGGAGATTCTGCTTCGAAATAGTTCATTTACAATTATTGTTTTTTTGTGGGTTGTATGGAGGGGGGGGGGCAGAACCATAGAACAACGAGTACCATTGCGATCTTGAAAATGGATTACTTGGGAACGGTTGTAGTTATTGGCAACCAATTTTTACCAGTCAATAGAGAAAGGATAGGTCACCTATGAAGATCCAATTTTATGAAATTTCAAAGATCAAATAAAGTTGTTTTCTAGTCTTTTAAAAAAATTAAATATTGCATTTTCTTATGAATTTGATAGATAATCAATATTATATGTTCCTATAAACTATAATCTTTAACAGTTTCTGATTTAATTCAGTTCTATGATCGTCACGTCGCGTCGTCTGGGCCGTCGCGGTCTGTCTGGGTATCGCTCAATGACTGTACGGCAAGCACGTGCCGCAATTCGGTCCATTTCACTATAAATAACTATTACATTTCAAAAATCTTCTAAGAGGGAACCCACTGCGAGCCTTTTTTCGATTACTGAAAAACTTGCGTTAACCCTCGTGTTAACCTAAAACAGGTGAGGGATTCGAGGGCAGATTAGTGTCACTAGAGCTGTTTAAAATGCAATTGTCATAAAATCATGAACTACTCAAAAGCAAATCCGAAAAAAATCTCGAAAAAAATTGTATCAATTCAATGGAATGGGAACAAGTCAAAAACTATTAAAAATAGCTATTAGGAACATGTAATATCAAAATATGCCAATTTTGATTCTCTATCAAATGCAATAGTAAGAAATTACATTAAAAAACCGAGTTTTTAGTTTTTGAAATTTCCGAAAATTCGGATCTCCATCGTCGTACGCACCTTAACTTTTTTTAAGTACACTAAAAGAACGCCCCTCGGAAAGCGTTTGTCTTTCTCTATACGCTGGTAAAAATGGGTTGCCATACCTACAACCGTTTTCAAGTAATCAATTTTCAAGGTACTCTCTGCATCCGATATTATTTATAAAGTCAAAATAACTTAAAAACCATAAATTGCAGATATCAACATTTGGGTATCAAAAAAACTGAAATTTCACGTAGAATACAAAAATGTAATAAAAAATAGGGGCTGTCATTTAGTGCCACCATTTTGAAAATATTTTACATCGATTCAGCCTTCAGAGTCGGGTTCAGAGTAACTACACAAATTTAAAAAACCTATACCATTTCACTTTCCCAGCAACTATAAAACTCGCAAAAAAAAACCATGGAGAGATATATTTTAATAAACAAAACCAAATACAATTTCTTGAGGATTGAAATAAATACCTTCAAGCTCGTCTTCAAGGCTCAGATATGGGTTGATAAAGCAATTGAATTGCTTTAAGTAGATTTGTGTCTCAATATCAAAAATCCGATTTATATCTTTGTTTATATCGGAGACCGCTCTAAACAAAAGTTGATAAATTTAGTTCTAAGTCGAGGGTAAAGTGGGCTTCCTAGGGGTTGTAATAGGCAACGATCGTTGTTGGTAGGGCTTTGAGCGGGTAGATAAGATCATCATCAACTTTCGCCATTAAGGGTGAGTGTGGATTACCATTGCCATGTAACTTAAAATTCAACAAATATATTGCTGGATTCTACATCTGCAATTTCTATATCTATACTATTCATGTCATGAGAGACACCTTTAGGAAATTTTAGTACAACCCTATATACCTATATACTCTGACCGTATCAATATTTTTTTTTAAATTGGCCGAAAGTTGCCATTCTCATAGAGTGAGAATGTTTGAATTTATTTTTAATATTTTTCATACACGAGATCGGATATTTCTAAAGGTAGGCTGTATACGAGTCAGAACATCAGAATATTTTTCGTTGTACGACTAAGAAATGCAATTTGTTTTTCACATCTTTTCAAAAACGAATGAAAGAAATTCTGGAGATCTAGCATCTAGGGATCATTCATCATTTTTTGGTCTAAATAAAAGAATGGACAAATAACTTCACAGATTCCCAATAATTGGTTAGTTTTTTTTTAATAAATCGCACAATATATCTATAGTTTAAGGGCTATACGCTCCAAAAAGTGTTTAAAGTTTACTTTCTTTTTTAATTATTTCTAGGATTCAAGTGTTTAAAGATGTCTCGAATGATGTTGAACCAAAAAACTTAGGTAATTTCCGGTATTTTCGCTTTCGATGTTAGAGATACTGTTTTTCATTTACAAAAAAAAATTGGTGTTACGAATGCAAGGGCGTGCAAAATTGATTTATTAATACCTTCTTTCTTACCTAATATTTTTTCTGTTAAGTACTGTAATTTGTGTAAGTACTAAGTACTTACCTACTAATTGTTTTAAAACTCCGAATATGCGAAAATATTGCTTTTAGTTTCAAGAACTAGTTTATTGGGATGAAACGTGAAGAAACTGTCATTTTAGAAGAGATCGCGGGATAACGAAAACTTTAAAATATGTCGAACAGTCGTCCATTAATTTCTATTTCATTGATATTAAATTTATTGATCAAAATATGCTAGAATTTAAAAACTACCTGCGTAGTGTCCGTTACCCCTTCAATCAATGCCCAATTAACGTTTACTTGCATTCCACTTTTATGTAGTTATTTTAACCCCTTCCAAGCGAAGGGGTTGTAGTTTTCGTTTCTTTTGGAAATAATTTCCGCTATTCTTAAAGGGGTAACGTGTAGGTATTGAAATTTGCTAGTTCCCATAAGATTCATGGTGGTCAATTGTATTTTTCTAGTATAGAATAAATTGGCATTGAAATCTGAATTGATTTTTTTTCACACATATTATTCAACCACATTTTGAAAGTATTTCTCAGTATTTCTTTACCTTTCATTGTAAAATTATTACATTAATTAAGTACTGTGACACATATTTCTAGTAAGATAATCAAAGAGCGAGATTCCAGCTTCAGTGTGGAGATATATATAGGAAACTACAATAAATACCTGAGATTTAGGACATTTGAAAGATTTTTTTATCCTACCATGCTTTTTACTATAAAATATGTTTGCCTCGATGTTTCTTACGTTTCTGAAAATTTGCTTATTCGAAAATATGTTTTCAATGTGTAACTCTGCCCTTAGGTAAATTTTGGAAATTATAAATGATATACTTACTTAGTAATTTGTGTCTATTTTATACACTCTATTTTTGTATTTTGTCTTCCGAAAATTTGACCAGGTGTGCAATTTTTTCGCATTTGTATTCAAATAGCACAACTTAAACAGCTTATCGTGATGTAGTCAGTAGTGTTTTACAGAATTAATTTATATTTCTCTCTTTGTAGGTGAAAAGGGCTCGAACTGATGCAACCCTCGACTCCACAGATCGAAATCGGTAAGTTGTTGACATTTAGGTAGTGTAGATGCGCTTTTGACTAACAGATGTTCTTGTACCTCAAAATTCTTGTTTTAAGTTATTCACTTTTACATACATAATTTTATGACGGTGACTTAAGAAATTTTTGGGACATCAGATAGTAAAATCTCACAGCTAACAATTTGTTTTATGACTCTTCGGTTAGGATTCAAACCTGCGAAAGACAGTGGGTGGAGTAATGTTGATAAATGTTATCAGAAGTGAACACAGCGGATTGTTGCAAATTGCTATAGTTACAATTTTAAACAAAGACGTACTGCTGACGCATTTATAATTGTTGAGTCTGCATGTCGTGGATGGGGACAACCTTTTCTTTATGGGTTTGCATGCGGTCAAAGCGAAACAGGCGACACATTTCCGACGGTCAGACAATAAATGTCTAACATTTTGCGTAGTTAACGCCTTTTCCATATGTGGACAGTCGGACAATTCAAGGAAACTACCAAGGGCCATAAATTTCCCGCTCGTATTGGTGTTTGTGTCGCAAATTATTATCGGAGATTTCAATTACACGTTATGTCGCGAACCCTACCAGTAATTTACCTGAATTTTTTGTGAAAGAATGAAGAATTATTACATGCTATGACTAATTTATCTGCAGCGTGCGTGTTGACAATCGTGTTTATACGTCTTTTAGATATACTAATCTTACAAGAACGAAGTCCTTAAATTATGCGCAGATAACAATCTTGGTCCTAAATATCTACATCGTCGAATTGCTTTATAATATTTACATGTTTAGAGTATTAACAACGTTTAAGAAGTAAATTCTTTTATAGAAAATATGTAGGAGAGTTGGTGACACAAAGACACATGTTTTTTAAAAAAGCCTCACCCTCGGTAGGTAGTCAAGTGATTTCAAAGAATATAAAAGCAGAGCAGTAGCTCTACTATGAATGGACGATTTAAGCCGATTATATTGAAGACTTGATGACATAATTATCTTGAATATCTTTCAGTTTGGAGAGTATAAATAAATCGCGGAGTTGTACATTTATTTCGGAGGGGGGGGGGGGGGGGCTTAAAATGTATGTGAAAAACATACTTGAGTCATCAACTTGAGGCGACCGTCGTATTAAAGACACATTTCTCATTTCATGGGAGATTTGCAAAAAATGCGTAAGCAAACTGTCTGTCTCCATTTCGTGCATCGTCTGTGATTGTGCTTGTGCGCTATTTAGTTGGGCCGTTTATTTGTTTATTTATCTAAGAGTAGCACGTGGTGCGCGTACAGAACTGTACATACGCTTAACAATTATAATGTTTGAAGTACATACAGTGAATGAAGAATAATTTAAAAGCCTTATAAGTTCCACACTGCCCGATTTTTTCTGTTGCATGTGGAATATGAAGAAGAGCAGTTTAAAGTGACATTACAGTGTCAGTTGGTGCGGGTGAACGCTTCGATGAAAAATGCGAAATATGCTGAAAAAACTTTTCTGTCAAAAAAATCACTGGATTATGAAAAAGCGTGTTTCCAAATGTGTTCGCGAGTTCGATAGAAAAGAACTAGTGCAGCTGGCCTTAGAAGTGGATTTTTCGGTGAAATGTCCGACCAAACCAGTATTCCGAATGAAATTTCTTCGGGCCTCAATAAAGAATTTGGGGAAGGTATTATACCATGGTGAAGGTTATAATCCCGCTATACCTATTGGAAATCCACAGCCTACAGTTTTTACCAAAAAGTATCGATCAAAAAGCAAAAAAATGGACTATATTGACAACGTGAATAAAATCAAAGAGCAGTTTGAACCCATAACTGCAGTTCTTAAGAGAAAGAAGATAATATGCACCCAAATTATGACGTTCATTTCTGATAAAACTGCGCAACGACAAGCCCGGAAAATAAAAGTACAACCAACGCCCGAATAAAAAATAGAAATATTACAGGAGGCAGGATGCAATCTGGCTCACCAACTAATATTGAGGTAAAAATCAACAAACGATTACATAGTATGTTAATGTCACTAAATATTGATTTAAATGCAATAGTTTATCATTAGCCATAATATGGAAAAACGTTAAAAAGTGACCATTTTTTGTTACTTTGACTTTCAGCCCAAAGGCTTTCAGCTCTTCCTTGTATGTCTAAGAATACGATTCTAGCAATGATGATACCATAACGAAAGTTCTGGTAACCATCAGAATCAGACAAGTAATTTTATGATCTATTTTGCTAGTTTAATTCTTCGTTCAAATCTAACGCGTAAGACGTGATATTACTATTTATGTTGAAAAATTTCGTTTGTCCCGTATAGAATGGGGTGCTGTTTCAAAACAAAGCGCCATACAATATTTTCAAGTGCTAGATTTTATAGATTCGTAGTGAATGTCATGGTAATCATCTGGAATATTTCTGATTTTACAGTAATAAAAGTACAGTGTCTTTTAGCGATTAGTACGCTAATTTATTTCAGTACGTAAAATAACAACTTAAAATTACAGCTCGAGATCTGAATAGCATTTCCCGTGCGGCTCAAATTTCGACATGAGTCACTCTCGGAGTCGATCTTTCCCGCAAAATTATCACTGCGTGGCTGAAGACAAAGGCTACGTTGATTGTCGAGAATATTTTTCACAGTGTATCAATGAACTCAGAACAGTAGGGAATGCTAGCGGCGTTTAGACTATTTTTACGAATTGAGATGTAGGAAAATTTGCAAAATTTTAGACTACTGTTTATTAGATTTTAGAATTTCTTTAGTGAGCATCCACTGGTCTAAATATACCTACCCATATTTTTAGAATGAAGGATGTCGCAAAGGAACAAGTTCTATAGTACGCTACGGTAAATCTGATAGGGAGTGAGAGTGAGCCCTCAAAAATCACATACAGAGAGGCCAACTATTCAAAAATTTTATAAGTAGCAAGGAAAAACGGCAATCATTTATACACAGTAAACATATTTATAAATTATAACCGTATACAGTGTGTCCTAGATCGCGTGGGATTGCATGGGTAACTTTGTTATTATTAAAGATAGAGAATTGGTTAAATGGGCAATGTTTTGCAGTTTTGGATGCTTATTTAAAATTTCCTTATGGAAATTCAAAATGTCGCATAGGTTCGACGTAAATTCAAAAAAACTAAAATTGGTCATTTCCTTGAATGTCTTATATCATCGAAAGTATAAGAGATATAAAAAAAAGTTTTATATAAAAGTGACTGTCTTTGATACGCTTAATTTAGAATTGATGTCAAAAAAATTCAAGATGGCTACTTTTGAGGAACATTTACCAACTTCCTAAAGTTAAATAGGCGCTATATGATATTTTTAGATTACTTGATAGATTTTTTAATTCTCTTTGCAACCAGCCATCATAACATAAGATTGAAAATAAGATACCAGTTGTATCAACGGTTTTTGTATTTTAATCAAGTAGGCTGTGATGAATTAAAAAAAAAACAAAACAAAATCTATACAAGCCAACAAAACAATGAAAATAATTACATCAGATGTTAAAAAAATCAGGGGCGCACTCATGAGAGGGGGGTTTGGGCATTACAACTCCCTCCAAAATTTTATATAAGTAGACCTAGAAAAATTTTGATTTTTATAACATCACTTATTGACTATCTTATTATCCATACTTATATACCTACAAATGGTGGTATAACTACAAACTATCCCCTCGAAAAAATGTCATGCCATTATCCAGTTAAACACATTTCAAGACACTTTGCTTTATTTTACACAATGTATTACCATTGATGCATTGTCCCAGGTCATATTTTGTAGGTCAGTAGGTGGTTTATCCGCAAGAATATCGAAACTAACAGTTTTACCAGTCCGAGTATATGGACAGATGAATCTTTTTCTAACTGCGGAGTGTTCAAATCGACATAATGAACACTATACTCGTCACAGGAAAACCTACATGATGTAGTTTCACACCGAAATCAAGTCATATTTTTTTAAATTAATGTATTTTATGGCATAATGGGAAGTCATGTAATTGGACCTGTAATCTTCGTTGGATCTTTAATTGCTCACCATGATTTACAAATTCTCCAATAAACTTCCTTAAAGGATTTTTCTCGACAACATATGTTTCGAAGAAAGGGTTGGTTTACGCTACCTACCAACAAGCTGGCTGCTCAGGTCACAATTCACGAATTATGTACAGTACATTAAATTATAAAAGTACTTAATTAAAAAATAAAAGTAAAGTGGAAGGAGCTACCACTACAATCATAATAATAATCATCAATGGCAACACGTTGCCTAAACTAAACTGTCTTGAAGTGTGTTTCACTAATAATGGCCAGTATTTTAAACATCTGGTGTAATTATTTTCATTGTTTTGTTGCCTCGAATAGATTTTTTTTTTTTATTCGTCACAGGCTACTTGATTAAAATACAAAAACCGTTAATATAATTGGTATCTTATTTTCAATCTTATGTTATGATGGCTCGTTGAAAAGAGAATTAAAAAATCTATTAAGTAATCTAAAAATCCAATATGGCGCCCATTTAACTTTAGGAAGTTGGTAAATGTTCCTCAAAAGTGGCCATCTTAAATTTTTTTTTGACATCAATTCTAAATTAAGCGTATCAAAGACAGTCACTTTTATATAAAACTTTTTTTTATATCTCTTATACTTTCGATGATATAAGACATTGAAGGAAATGACCAATTTTAGTTTTTTTGAATTTACGTCCAACCTATGCGACATTTTGAATTTCCATAAGGGAATTTTAAATAAGCATCCAAAACTGCAAAACATTGCCCATTTAACCAATTCTCTATCTTTAATAATAACAAAGTTACCCATGCAATCCCACGCGATCTGGGACACACTGTATATCCCGAGGTATATCCATTATTTTTGCAGATACCTGAAGATTACTAAAAATGGCCAGATAAAAATTTGGAAATATTCGTTTGCTTATGAGATACAACGGAAAATCAAAAAATTGTCAATTTCTATAAGACACGGGAAAGTGTTTATTACAAAAGGACTTTCTGAATAATCTGCCGTTTTCAAAATACGTATACGATGTCATCCAAAAAAGTTACCGTACCTAACCTCATTTTTTAAATAGAACACCCTTTAATTTAAAAAGATAGCATATTAAATTCTCTTTTTAAAAATATAACACACTAGGGATGATATTAAAGAAAAAGTGTTCCAAAAATATTCAAAAAGAATTAAAAAAATTTAATCCTGGTTCAAATAAAGTAAATAATAATCTAAATTGAAACTTACTGAATTGCAGTAGTTTTAAAAATCATCTCACTAGAAAAGGATCCAAATGTATACTTGAAATTTATTTTAAACAGGAAAGAATTTTATAAGCGTTGTTATTGACATGATATAGGGTAAAGGTTGAGCATCAGTCAGTCATTATTTTTAGATTTGGTACATGTTTCTTTTTTATTTTATTTTTATTTTTTTTGTTTCAATTCGATGTATACCATGCTTGAACCCCCACGCACAAGCTCTGCTTTTGTGGGTACTATTATTTTCTTTTTCTTTTGCAATGTTATTGTAACCGTATAAAATAAATTATTATTATTATTATGTAGTGTCATGTGTTTATTTATTTTATAGCATCTATTAAGCTGGCGTTTAATGATCTTAAAGATGGTGTATGCAACGATATTTAACTTATTGGCTACTTACTATGCACTCCACATGTGATCTATGTAAGTCCTAAGGTGTACAATGTAAGTGTTTCATTTCTGGCATGTACGCGGTCTTCTTCAACATGTTCTCTTCATCCTCGAAATGCACCAACTGCAAATAAAAACGAGATCAAATTAGGAAACAAATGATAGTGTTCTTCTTGTAATAATATAGGAAAAGAACGTGATTATATTAATTAAATTCACAAAAATGTTCAATTGCTTTATACATTCTGTAATACCATAACATTCAAAATCAACCATTATAAAATGAAAGTGAAACATTACGAGGTCTGATTGGCCTAATGGATCACCTCGTTATACAAATTTTGGTATCGAAGATAGAAGACACATCATCCTCCTAACGAATTCAAACAAAATAGGCAAAATCTTGTTGTAAATCACCTTCAAATTTACCCATAATGTCTTTAGTTATAAATGAACATAAGCTATTACCCATTGTTGTCACATCGTCTGTTTAAAGAATGTACCCTCGAATTTACCATTACTTTTGAAAAAGGTTGGACTCATACATAGTTCAATTAATTTAATTCGTTTTCGTTGTGTTTTTATTTGAACTTGCGTATTTTTTAGTAACTTTGTTCCCTAGGCAAGAAAAAAATAAGGTTACATTTATTAATAGTTAACATCAAACCATACGAACTTACCAACTCCCATACGTTTATGTTAGAAAGAGAAAACCAAAGCCAACTACTACTACAGAAGCTTGCAGTCACCAAAAATAACACATTCAATGATACATAAAGTTGTTTTTTCACTACTAGCGTCTGATGACATGATTATTAACCTTTTTTCCACTTGTAAAGTAGGCTTTCTCGGCATTTGTTCAAAGTGGTTAATAATTTTTTATTATTAACTAGTAGTCAATAATGAGAACTGTCACGCTGTCACTTTTAGAAAACACAACCCGAAATTTCGCTCAATGAACGTTTAGACAAGTTCTCTAAAACGAATCACCACCATTCGCAATTTCCAGAGAAATTACATACCTAAAATTATCACATTTTGAAAAAATTCGAACGAAATTACTCTTTGAAAAATCTCAATGACAGAACAAAATACGGCCTGTTTGACTTGTACTTCCACGTACTTGATTGACATGTTAAATTAAGCAACAAACAATTCTGTCCAACCGTTAACTCTCTTATCAATATAATATGTTAATTTAGAGGATTTCAAGTGCTAGTAGTGAAAAAAATAGTATATATACCACGGTAGAGAAGTCTATTATTGCCTTCGCACCTTACACCCCTCGGCGCAAGCGCCTCGAGATGTAATCTTGGTGCTCAGGCAATAATAGTGGACTTCTCTACCTTGATATATAATGTACTATTAATTTATGAAATGGAGCTTCTTCATGGGGCGTGACAATTTTTGTTTTCGCAAACCTTCCATACCGTTGGCTTGGAAACCCTTTGGAAAAGTTTAGAAACCCCTTTAGAAAGCATTTGCGTAATTTTCGAATTTTGGAATTTTCTTAAAGATTATCTTTGGGGTTTTCCTCGAAGTCAACATTTTAATAAAACGCTTCGCGAGAACCGAGATGGGGACCTTAGAAATGTTGTTAGACAAAGAAAACTTTTTTGCCAGAACTTCTGCATAAATGGTTTTTTCTGAAAATATTAACCCCCGCGTGAACAAGACATGGCGTACAGGCGGGATAACGCAGTTTATTACCACCCTAAAATTTTGAATTTTTATGGTTTTATGGCCCGGACATCGTTGTAAATAGTATCGTTTATGAAATGAAAGTATATGTAGTATTACCAATGGTATTACATAGTTCGCCAACAGAAGTCCAATATATAAACTTTTTTGCTCCTCATAAGAATGAAGCTTTTGAGAGCGTTTGTGAGTCCTTAAGAGCTTTTAAAGATTTTAAGGAGGTTTTTTAAATACATTTAAAGACCGTGCTCATTAATCTCTGATAGTTTTTAGAAGCCCTCACAAGTCTCACCCGGTTGTTAGAATATTTGTAAGACGTTGAACAGTAATTGTACAGTAGTAAGACTGATAATCGTTAAGAGTGTTTGGAAGCCTAACCTTGATGTGCCTTAAAGGACCTTAAGGAGTTTTTATGAGTCTTCAAGAGCATTCTAAACGCCTTCTTTTAAATGTTTTAAGTGACGTGGGCCTTTAACGTGATTCGTTGGTCTTTAAAGGCCTTTAAAAGGGTGTAAGTGTCACCAATAACTTTAAGGAGCATTTGAAAGTCTTTCAGATCCTTTTAGATCATTTCGGAACCTTTAAAGTCTGTTAGACCTTCAAGAAGTGTTACAATTCTCTTTCCCCTCACCAAAAGCTTCCTGCAAGTATTCTGTTCTCCAGTCCGGTTGTGAAACAGAATATTGAAAAACTCCTTAAAGATTTTCCTAAATTTTCAAATCTTACTATGTGCCTTATTGCTAGAAACAGGTGATTCTTCAGCTCGGCCAAGAAGCAGACATTATTTTTTTGAACACAATCTCGCGACTAAATCAGATCTTCTAGTGTTTTTGTTATCTGTGTATGACAGACGGACGACGAATCTATGTACAAAAAAAGACGCTTTAATCTTTCTTGAACATGTCACATTTTGTACTCGTCGACAATATAAACTTTACTAAAACACGAAACAAAGATCCAGAATTGACAAGTGGCAGATGCTTTAATCCGCTTAATTTAATAAGTCGATAAAACTTTACGGTCCATAAATAAATCGTTAATAAGCCTGACACGTAGCGGCAATCGATTTTTTTTCGAGAGAAAAATGCAATTGTTTTGCGATTTCTTTATGTGACGTTGTACAAGAAGTGAACGCGTATAATGGACCAGCATATTTTTAAAATCTTTATTACATGAAAGCGCACACTGTGGGTGTCCCTTTATTTAAAAGCAAATCTCAAAGGCGATGTTACCAATACATGGTGGTAGAAGCTTTTGTCGGAATTTTACTTATAGATGACAAGTCGAAAAGGAAATAGGCGGTACGCCCTCATAATTTTCTAATTTTGTTCTTTTATTAATTGCCTGTGAACTTGCGCCGTTAAAGTATAAGGAGAGTGGAACTGGCGACACATTTTTGCAGGTGATTTTTTTTTCAATGCAAGGTACACCGATTATGGTAATGCGTTCGTAACACTGCGAGCTGTTAATGTTTAACCAGTGTAAATTCAAGGTGTTTTCAGTACCAGAAGCCAGCTATTTACAGAGTTCTTTGATGTTATGTAGGGTTACCAGTAGGTGACGGCCTCGGTTACGGAATTTAAATGAACAAAGAGTTTTACTGGAATGCTTACACTGTGATTTAAAGCACCCTCGATTCAATTAAGCTGGAACGTATAGAATTTGGTCGATACTGATAGGTGCCAATTTTGTCCTCTTCCCCCTGTAAGGCCAGCATAATTTATTTTACAAATTCGGTGAATTCAGACGTCGTGAAAGATACTTAACCTAACCAACTGGAAAGGACGCGTGGCAAAGATAGATGATGCTCCCGACCAACATTGTTTTATTTACGAATAAAGTTGCAGTAAACTTGAGTAATTGTTAAAAAATAGAAAACTATTATTGGAGGATATTTGAGGTAATATGACAATATTTTGAAGAAATTCTGGTTCCACTAAAACCACTGCCCGCAACCAAACATATTTGTTAGTTGTTAGAATTGTTGCCTTATTTGCCAACGAATTAATTTCATTTTGTACATACAGTGCGAGTGTAAAGTTTGGAACTAAAAAAATCGGGGTTAATCAATTTCTTGTCGGATTAGCACATGTTCTATTTTTCTGGCAATAGTGCCAACGGTCAACCAACATAAACAATAAAAACAAGATGAAAAATGAGGTTATTTAATATTTATAATTATAGCCAATATATAGCGATCTTTCTTTTGTTATTCCGTGATCTTCTATGCAAGACAGAGGGAAACATTTTTTTTCACTTTTTTTTGTACACAAGTAAAAATGAAAACCTAACCTTAAAATAATTAAAGGTTGGTGAAATTGTACAATGACAAAAAATTTATCAAGTTAACAGCAATGTAAAACCAAGTAACTTGAGCAAGAAATTGTTCTATAAATTGACACTTCATGAAGTAATTGTTGTTGTAAAACTAGCTTTAGCAATACGGAATGAAAAAATAACGGGCCGGATTTTTGAACAAAATTTTACAGCGCTGCAAAGCACCTACATTTTTTTTCAAATAGCTACATAACATTTTTATTACATTATTTGAAAGACTTTCTTTTTACATATAGGTATAATCTCAAAAATTGATGATAGGTTTTATTACAAAAAAAATCGAGAAAATAATGTCAAAAGTAAAAAATCAATAATATTTTTTCCGGCAACACGGTTACTGTATATTAGGCATAAAGACCACTCCGTCATCGCCACTATCGAGGATCCCGTTGGCTTTAAATAAGAAGTGCCGTGAGAGAGACATCGATATATTTCACGGCTCTTTGAATGAATTAATTAGTCATATTGGATCGTAATTACTATATGCAGTTTTAGTTTTAAGTACAGCATCCCAGTGCCATGTCATTGGAATACTTGCATTCTGTATGGTATTTGGCTAAACAAATCAAAAAATAAATGAATGTAATACTGTCAGAAACGTTTTTTTTAATATATGGTTTGAGCGGTTCTGTCAAGAATTTGGCACCTGGTTTAACATCCAAGTGTTCAATCATTCTGCAGCAATAATTTTTTTTCCAAAATTGTTTTTCAAAATTCTACTTCAAGATCTGATCGTCAAGACATTGGATCCTTTGACTATGGTAATAATGAACCAAAGCTTATTTTGGACCTTTGAAAAGTACTTTTCAGCCGCAAATCGTAGTTCGAGGTAATGTAAAAATCTTAAATTTTGGATTCTTTGAAAAAACAATGTTCCTTTTACAACTCATTCGTGGTGCTATTCCCTAAACGACAGTTGCGCCATTAGTGTACATTTGTATCTCTTCGTCATCCTCTCGGTTCTCATTCCTCAACCTACCCCTTCAATTTGTTAGACATCGAGATCCAGTTTTGTATACTCGATTGTGGTATGTTGGGAGTGTTTGCAATTATCAAACAGTTTCCGAGTGCCGTTGCAGTCGGCGGCGGAGAAGTAAGACAAGGAGGTAGCGTTATTTCGGGTGCTGGGACTGGGGGCAGGATGTGCCATCATTTTTATTCCTACAGCTGCATAGATTTTAATTGTACTGGTTTTGTACGCTTGTATATTACACCCCCTGTATACGAATAGACACCCTTGAAGCGCAAAAAATAAGACAGCTTATAGGTATGATGAAACATTCATTGAAGCTGTACTTCACATAACAAAAGGCACACTAGGTACACCAACCAAGCACACTTTACGAGTTGTTAGTGATGTGATACACCCGATTTTTTTTTAGCGTGGAATGATAGGTAGGTATACTGTATACATTTAAAATTCTATATATCTGTTAATATTCAGTATAAATATGTTAACATGTGTGTAAAACATAGGAACAGACGCACAAATTGGGTTCGAATTTGGGACGGTAAAATTCGGTATGTCGTAAATCCAAATTAAAGTTCTCTACCGTTGTTAATAATGGCGCACTAAATGCAAAGTAAGGTATACAAAACACAATTCACCATTCTTAGCTTTAATCCGAAATTTAAAAATGACATAACACCGTTAACTTTGGAGCCCAATACGTAGAATGTGTCGCAAAAAATTGGTACAATTCAACATGTAAAATGGAACTCGATTGAAAGTTGTTATATAGGCATTAACTAACTTGTAATCCCAAATTTCATATCTGCGTTGATATTGATGCACAAAATATAGGAGTTGGTCAACAGACCAACACAAAATGAGCACAATTCAGGTACAAATTTTAGTATGATCGTAAAATGTTGGTACATGGGCATTAACTTGTAACGTTGTAACCCTAGAATAAAAATTTCATATCTCTCTTGATATGTTTAGGATGTTTCGGTTCTTAGATTTGGGGTCAAGTTTAATGCAGATGGCAAACATGTCATTGCATATTATTCCAATTATTGAGTTGCAATTTGAAGTTAAGAAGTGGTAGCAAAATAAAACATTGACCTTTCCACCATACAGTTTGTTGTGACAGCTGTAATCATTTTACCGGGTTACAAAAAATCGTAGTGACATTTTTAAATTTCATAGTGTGTCCTTATGACATTGCTCGGGGCGGATAAACTAGGTAGGTAAGACAGCATATTTATTTAATGTGCCAACAAAACGGTTTTTGTCACTCATAACTAATAATCCCAATGAAAATATTCACGCAAAGACTTCACGACCAGTTGCGAAACCTTTCCAGAAACCCAAACATTTTCAGAATTCGCTCTTTATAATTTAAGCATTATGTTTAAAAAAATTTGGTCTAGTGAACAATTAAAAAAGACGACGTCTAATCTTGATCAATTTGTTATGGTTGTTTTGTCACATAACGCGACGGACCTCCTGGTCGCAGTGTTCCTCGTCGGCCCACCTACCATCGTTTGTTTTATTATCTTCATTTATTTCTTTTTATTTAATACAATCTCGGCAGGCACAAGGATTAATTCTATTACAACTGAATAAACTACCTTTATCTGTAGAAATTCACGATTTAATTTGTACGCTTACCACGTGTAGCACGTTTGTAATTTGTTTCGAGCTTTTTAGAGAAGAGAAGAGTGCCTACTAAATAATTTAAGGCACACGGATGAATTTTACTGCCAACAACTTGATACAATTTTTAATATGCGTGATACATGGAATGATATAGTGTCTGCTACAATGCTGCTGTTAATAATAAATTTTCACTTTTTACGATCATCAGCACATGTCGTTTCGTAATTTTTCTTAATTATGAAAGATTGTAAATTTTAGTTTTAATGTCTTATTTACACCTAGTGCGATTGCTCCTTAGCATGGGAAGGCGTGTTAACGTTTTAAGGAGTCGTATCTTCCATGCAGAAGTTAAAGAAGCTGTTGAAAAATTTCTCCAAAAATAAAAAAATAAACAGTGTCAGTTTTCAATTGCTCTTCAGTTTTTGTTTGATTTTCGTTCCTATTAAGAAAAATCTTGTGTGATAGATATTGGTACACAAGTACCTACATACCTTTATAAATTGCAGTTCTGTAAACTTTTCATTGCTACCTTAAACAAACACTATTAAATATATATATTAAATAAAAATAAAATAAATAAATTAAATTTACAGATTATAAGTTTTCGTCACTTGGTACTAAGAGGCCAATGTGATCGTTTAGTGCTAATAGTCTGGAAGCCAGACGAAAAAGCTGGAAGTAAGGTACGGTGAAAATTTTTTTGCGGTTTTAGGTCACTAAGTAGGTCTATTTTAAGAATCCGATTGATGCCACTCTGTCACCCTTGAGCATTTTGAGAAATTCAAGATGGCGCTCAAAAATGTCTAGAAAAAATACAAAAATTAAATTTTTTTAAAATATGGGCATGTAGCACATCGACACGTTAATATTGAAAAAATATAACAACCAACCCCTCAAAAACACCCCCCACGCCTCCAAAACTCCCCCAAACATATTTTTAACTAAAAATTTAAATTCAGAAGGCTTAAAAACCCTAAAATCAATGTACTACATGCCCATATTTTTAAAAAATTTAATTTTTGTATTTTTTGCAGACATTTTTTGGCGCCATCTTGAATTTCTCAAAATGCTCAAGGGTGAGTGGCATCAAACGGATTCTCAAAGTAGACATCCTTACGAACTAAAAACCGTCAAAAAACCTTCACCGTACCTCACTTCCAGGTTAAGCCAATAATCCCAGTTTGGCATCCAGACTATAAACATCTGAGTAAATGTGGCATTGGCAATGGAATAGATTGTAACATATAGTTCTTGTTGTAGTGGCACGTGCAACACGACAGGCAGGAAATAGGCAAAGGTGCAGAAATTTAATTGGACTACCGTATATCATTCACGTCGACACCATTATAATACAGGACACACAATCTTAACAACTAAGATTATAGGAAAAAAATGTTTTGCGTCTCGTCCTAAGATAAATATCTATGGAAAATATTCAGGGAAGGTGCATAATGCATATTATTTAAAGTTACTAATTTGCAAGTGAGGTCATATTTTTAGCGCATCTTTACATACAAAAGAGATAGTTTTTATCTCAGTTTTTATAAAAGAGAAACGACTAAGATTTGTACTACCATTGTAATATATTTGAAAAAAATCATTAATACAAAAAGACTCACCAATTGTCTTGTCCGCTTTACTGATTTTCTTCATTACTTCTTATCTACCCATTCCATTGGGTAATCTAAGAAGAGAAATGCGTATTACTTTACACTCAATTGATCGTTTTTGACAAAGTTATTATTATAGAAGACTCACCCTGAATATTAGCCTTGCGCATCTTCAGTGATTCTAGTAATCTAAACAGAGAAATTGCTTTACACTCTTTACAGTTAAAAAAAAATTATTAATATAAAAGACTCGCTGCTAGTTTTATGCACTTTCACTTTCAAAAAATAAAAAGTGCACTTTTGCGCTCTTGATATGTCTGTCTGAGCCACAAAGGCACCCGAAACCACGTACAGACTTAGTATTGGTGTCATTACATCAGAAATCAAAAATTATTTCATGTTTGTATTCTCGTTAAGGCATGAAGTGTATTCGCCTCTTCCTTTAAAAGCGGCTTGGAATATTCAAAAACTTTTTTGTGCCTTTAATTGTACATTAAAACGTTATATGCGGCATGAACATTTTATATCGAGCCCGTCTAACAAAATTTACAAGGTTTTTCGAATTTTTTTCTTCTTTCAGAATTTAGGTCACCATTATTGCGGAAACGATTTTTACCTGCACAAAAAATTAGGAATTTAGTCAAATCCGGTACGCAAAACTACACTAACTAATGTTTCTATGACTTTGGGCGCTTTAATTAATAAAAGGAGCGGTGAGGAGAGTAGGGATTGTTCTTTCATACCCGTATGAGATCAATCTTTTTGTATTTATTTTACCTGGATTGACAGTTTTTGGAAAGAACATTAACATAAAAGATTCACAGATATTTTCTGTCACTTGGTTGATTTTCTCGCTTGCTTTTTATACCATATTAAACCTAAAACTAAAAGGAGAAATGTGTATTATTTTACACTCAATTACGAGCTTAATAACAGTTTATGAAAAAAGTTGTTAATACAAAAACATCGGTATTTTTGGTTCATTTGGCTGAATTTCTTTCTGCGTTGTTTGTTGTCCCATTCCATTAATCTAAGAAGTGAAAGATGTGTTATTTTACATTCAATTGCCAGTTTTTGAAAAAATTCATTAATATAAAAGACTCGCCGATATTTTTTCTTTCGCTTGGTTGAGTTTCACCATTGCATCGTATACTATACCAATAAACTAAAACTAAAATGTATATTACTTAACATCCATTTAACAGTTTATGAAAAAATAATGAATACAAAAGTCACCGATATTCTTGTTCACTTGATGGGCTAATTTTCTTCATTGCTTTCTACGACATTAAACTAAAGTATTATTTTACAGTCAATTGACAGTTATTATACAATCAGTACCTACTACGAAAGACTCGGCGGTCTCGTCCATTTGGTGAAATTTCTCCATTGCTTTATGTACCATGCCATTAAACTAAGCAGAGAAATTATATTATTAGGCGAATGAAACGAGCCTTTGTTTCTACATTTATTTAGAGATCCATGCTTTGTTTAGTTATTTGACACTAAATGGACAGTTTAAAAAAAACCATTAACACATAACCATTAATTTATTCATTTGGTCGGTTTTTAAAAAAAAAATCGTTAATACAAAAGACACTGATAGGTATTTCCGTTCGATTTGCAGAATTTTTCTATTAATCTAAAAAGAGGAAGAGTTATTTTAGATTCAATTGTCAGTTTATGAAAAAATCATCATCATCACGAAAGGCTCCCCGAAATTTTCTTTCACTTGGTTGATTTTCTCCATTGTTTCTTATGTATCGTTCCATTAATCTTATGACATGATCATCAACGGAAAAGACTCACCGATCTTCTTGTGCACTTGGTTAATTTTCACTCTTGCTTCTTTTACCATCGCAAAAAAGAAGAGATGTGAATTATTTTACACTAATCTGCAAAAATAATCGTTAACACAAAAGATACCAACATTCTCGTTCCTTTAGTTGAATTTCTCCAAGGCTTCTTATGTTCTCCCATTAATCTAAACAGAGAAAGATATGTTATTTTACACGAAATGGGCAGTTTTTGACAAAATCATTAACACAAAAGATTCACTGATCATTTCTTTCACTTGCTTTGTTGATTTTTTCCATTGCTTCTTATATATATCGTAAGTACCATTAAACTAAAAGGAGACATGTGTATTACTTAACACTCAATTGGCAGTTTATGAAAAAATAATTAATACAAAAGACTCACCGATCTTCTCGTTCATTTGGGCTAATTTTCTCCATTGCTTCTTACAATATTAGCCTAAAAGGAGAAATGTGTTACTTTACAGCTCGCTTTACAGTCGATTGAAAATTGTTGAAAAAATCGATTCACCGATAACTTCTTTCACTTGCTTGGTTGTTTTTTTCCACTGCTTCTTATGTGTATCGTAGGTAGCATTAAACTAAAAGGAGAAATGAGAATTACTTAACACTCAATTGGCAGTTTTTGAAAAAATAATTAATACAAAAGACTCACCGATCTTCTCGTTCAATTGGGCCAATTTTCACCATTGCTCTTACAGCATTAACCTAAAAGGAGAAATGGGTACGTTACAGCTCGCTTTACAGTCGAATGAAAGTTTTTGAAAAAATCGTTAACACAAAAGACTCACCGATATTTTTGTTCACTTGGTTACCTTTTTTATTATTTCCATAGCAAAATGAAAAGAATTTTTTTTAATGAAATAAAGAAAACCTAATTTGCAAAAATAATCATTAACACAAAAGATACCGACTTTCTCGTTCCTTTAGTTGAATTTCTCCAAGGCTTCTTATGTTCTCCCATTAATCTACACAGAGAAAGATATGTTATTTTACACTATATGGACAGTTTTTGAAAAAATCATTAACACAAAAGATTCACCGATAATTTTTTTCACTTGCTTGTTTGATTTTTTTCCATTGCTTCTTATGTATATCGTAGGTACCATTAAACTAAAAGGAGAAATGTGTATTACTTAACACTCAGTTGTCAGTTTTTGAAAAAAATAATTAATACAAAAGACTCACCGATCTTCTCGTTCAATTGGGCCAATTTTCTCCATTGCTTCTTACAACATTAACCTAAAAGGAGAAATGCGTACGTTACAAGCTCGGTTTACAGTCGAATGAAAGTTTTTGAAAAAATCGTTAACACAAAAGACTCACCGATATTTCTGTTCACTTGGCTACTTTTTCTATTATTTCCATAGCAAAACGCAAATAATTTTTTTTAATGAAATAAAGAAAACTGAATTTGCAAAAATAATCATTAACACAAAAGATACCGACATTCTCGTTCCTTAGTTGAATTTCTCCAAGGCTTCTTATGTTCTCCCATAATCTAAACAGAGAAAGATATGTTATTACTACACTACATGGACGGTTTTTGAAAAAAATCACTAACACAAAAGATTCACCGATAATTTCTTTCACTTGCATGGCTGATTTTTTTCTATTCTTCTTATGTATATCGTAGGTATCATTAAACTAAAAGGAGAAATGTGTATTACTTGACATTCAATTGGGAGTTTTTGAAAAAATAATTAATACAAAAGACTCACCGATCTTCTCGTTCAATTGGGCCAGTTTTCTCCATTGCTTCAACATTAACCTAAAAGGAAAAATGTGTTATTTCACAGTCCTCTTTACAGTAGCCGATTGAAAGTTTTTGAAAAAATCGTTAACACAAAAGACTCACCTATATTTTCGTTCACTTGCCTACTTTTTCCATTGCTTCCATAGCAAAACGCAAAGATTTTTTTTAATGAAATAAAGAAAACTTAAAATTATGTTTTATTAACGTTTTACAATGTGTTTTCCGAGCGCTATACTTAATTAGATCGTAATGTTATCTCGTACAAAAAAGTTTTAAATTCAAATCTGGTAATAACCAATTAGGGATATTTTACTTATTTATTTGGAATCTTTTTGGTATCATTCTATATGGAAAGACGATCATTATTCCGTTAAAGTGAATTAAAAGGATAGATAGCTTATAGCTAGTAGGAGATCGATTTTTAATTTGTAATAGGTAAGTTCAATCAATGTGAATTTATAATTACAATATTACATTTTTGGATTGATTGTTTTTGATTATTTTATAAATGATAATGCCACAGATGTTGGCGTGGCGTCAGAACTCCATGTTGACTTTAAGATTTTTAATTTGTAGTAGAATCATTCAGGATAACTCACACCAAACATAAACATGGACCACTATGCTTTTCTTATAAATCGACCTCGCCGGCCAATCCTGAAAAGCGTTTTGTAACACTTCTTATACCATAATATTAAAGAAATCTGTATTATTTTATACCCTTTTCCACTAATTGGCAGTTAAAAAAATCTTCCAGACTCTCGCCCACTTTGTTGTTTCTTATGCCACCCCATTAACCTGAAAGGAGAAATGTGTATTCTTTAACAGTCAATTGACAGTTTTTGAAAAAATCATTAGAATACCAATATTTTCGTTTACTCGTCGCTATTGCTTCTTGATGTGTCATCTCATTAATACAAGGGGAAATGTGCATTGTTTTACACTCACTTGACGGTTTCTAAAAAAAATCATTAATACAAAAGACTCACCGATATCCCTCGCTGACTTGGCCGAATTTCATCATTGCTTTTTATGACATTCCATTAATCTAAAAGAAGAAATGCGTATTCCTTTATATTCAATCGATAGTTTTTGATTCATAAATACAGAAGCCTTCAATAATTCTCATTCACTTAATCGATTTTCTCTACAAAGCTATCATGAAACAGGTGATATTGTATCAACAACTAAACCATAAATAAATTTGACTTAATTAAGTTGTAGACACAAGGGAGTGTATATGTCAATGTACCATCTCTCCTGTAAGAAGGTTTAAAAATTATTCCACATATTAAAGGCTCTGGTGGGAATACGCAATGATTTCGAACACCTTAAAAAATACTAAAACTTTCAACGTAAAATTCGAATTGAGTATCTACAGTTATTTGTGAACACCCGATACAATAATAATCGTGCTATTTATTAAACATATTTCTATATACGAAATTGTCTTTTTAATTTCATAGGGGGCTCTGGAACTCTAATTTTGATATATACATTTCCATTCCTTATTTGCATAAATTCATACGAAAAGTTGTAACTAATTACATTGTACTTAATCTTTTATAAAGCACACACCGTGAGTGTACACAAAAATAATTTCTTGCTTTACAATAATACGTCATATGATCTTGGCATGTTTTTTCACTTTATCGCACGGGACTGAAGATACGGTATGGAGCAGGCTTACGTTTTACGTATCTGGTAAACCTTTCGCAGCAAAAAGTTTCACCTTGTCAAAAGGCCCTCCGAAAATCATGTACGAAATCGATTTCATTTTGTCCACCATCCCTTTTTTCCTCGGTTTTCTGTCGGAATCATCATACACAATCAGGTCATAACTATTTGTAAATCGGTATGAAAAGTATAAAATGGTTTCTCGAACATAGAATTACTGTCTGTGAGCCCACTCCTCTCATTAAGTGCTATTAAAATGTTCAAAATGCTTACCCCGAGGAGCAGTTTTGGCAATATGAAGTGAGGCGCCCAGATCATTTAGGAATCTTTCGTTTGTTCATAATTTTCTTAAATAATAAAATCTTATTTAAAAAAACGCAGCTCCAATAATAGCCCTGATAATTTGCATTCACAGTTACCATTGGGAAAAACCTGCATTCATTTTTAAGGGTGGAGCAGGTAGAAATGCTGTAAATATCTATGAACGACTGTATGAATGGAGAAGCTGGAAAGAAATAAAGACGCGCCTTGGGATGGCAAAAGAAGAATTTGTCAGGAAAAGTAGAATACAGTGCAGCAAGTTGGACATAAATCTAAGAAAACGAATAGCGAAGTGCTTTGTATGGAGTGATATGCTGTACCTACGGACGTGAAACGTGTACAATTTTGAAAAAAAGATAAGAAAAGCATTGAAGCTATGGACATGTGGAGAAGAATGCTTGGAATAAAGTGGTCTGACAGGATTAGGAACCGAAAGAATAGGGAAAGGAAGATAACACAATTTTGAGGAAGGAATGTGACTTAGAACTAGTCAAATACAAAGAGAGAATAGTTTGCTGATCATGATCAAAGGCGCCGTGGAGAGTACAAGGAAACAAGGAAGAAGACGATATGATATGAAAGAGGGGAGAGGATACGTGGATATGAAAAAATGGCAATGAATAGATAAGAGTGGAGACGGCAAAATAGAACCTGCAAATAGCAGAAAACTTAAAAAAACCGGCTGGACTGCCGGTACCAAAATTGGCTTCACAGACAATTAATTTAATTCATTCAAAATAACCCGAGACAGCCTCGTTTGCTCTTCATTCTTCTTATTTATACAAAAACCACCTCCTCTATTAAAATCAACATCGTTATTTCTTACGCCACCAGAATTGATACACCTGCATCGCTTATCTCGCCCGTGACATTGTTTGTCGATAAAACAATTAAATTAATTTTATTAACACCTGAGCAGGTAAAAGTTTAAACTCGCGTAAACAATTTCGATTAAATGTTTCCTAAGTTACCCCTTTTAAATTTATCACACAACAAGTACAACAAATAGATTTAAAGGAATTAAACAATTACCGACTAAATTTTGCAATAAGGAACTAACGAGGGAACTAACAATATAATGATACATCAACAATTTGTTGTGTATTTGAAAATTTATAAAAAATCCCAAATCTTATGAACTATGTTACATACGATGTGTATGTTACATTCCGATATTCAGATCGAAATTAGGTGGTATTTTTACAGTACAAGGTGGCTCGCTGTCATCTTCGACATTGTTTCAACCTAGAGAAACGACACCCCGATGTAGTTTACACTGCTATAACATTATATACCTAAATGTTGAAATGACATGCTTCTACCGTCGGCAAGTTTTATTGATTGGTCTTAGTTACCATGGATGCAATAAACAAAATAATGAAACAAAAAAATTAATCCATGCCCTACAATTTAAAAACCGTAAAAAATAAGGTATTTATTTTTGGTTCATGGCTAAAATTTAAAAAAACCCGTAAAAAAATATAGGTTGTGATACATCAAAGTAATCAGGAAAAAATCAAACAATGGGCGTTACGATTTATAGGGCGTTGCATTTAAAAAATACCAACGTTGGGTCAAATCTCAGAGGCTGTGTTCAAATTGTTCTTTAACTACGCCACTGGATTTTACGTAAAAACATCTAAAATAGACCGTTTTACCTTTTTCTATCTTACATCGGTAAGATCGGTAAGATATGATCAACAAACTTTTCGTTTTCATCTTGTAGCTCAGAAACAAACATAGCTGAATTGATTCTGTGGCATTAAAAGTTTCACAAAAAAAGAGACACAATGTAGCGAAAACCGCACACCTCGTCTTTAAAAACAGCTGAGATGTGGTGCGGTCTCAACCAAAATAGGCTACAGGGTACGTACGAGTATTACTTTATCCACAACTGTATTTAATCAAATAATCACACACTCAGTTCACTCTTTAACGCAACCTATCAAACTAAGACGTGACCTAAAATGTCAAATGTCTCATACCTTATTAAATAAATATGTTTTTTAGACATAAGGACACTTCCTATTTCCCAATCGGTTCCAATATTCCCAGCTTTCAGGACCATTAGAGAGAACATTGGTACAACATTTCAACCAAATCGGTCTGCTCCTTACAACTTATACGTAATTCAATAAATATCGATTTTATTCAATCGTACAATACAAACATTTTTTTAAAGTATTTCTTCGGACTCCTGAGATCTTGAAACAAAGATCCGGTGAAATCTCAAAATCCATAATATGGAGTGATTTCAGTAGCCTTCTAATTTTTTATTGGTGAGCTGAATGAAATGGCACGATGTAATTTTGTCATACTGCTGTAGTAAACGTTAAAAATCCACATATCTTTATTTAACTATGGGAAGGGCACTCAATTCTACGGTTCGGTAAGCTTGAGCACCCCCAATTCAGTCTGTGTGCCCCTTGGGGGAAGAGGTCAGTATTGCAAAAATTCTATGATTCCCAAGAAGGAGGTGGGGGAAGTCAGGCTCAGCTCTGCTTAGCCACATCGGCAAGATTTTTGAGAGCGAGAAGGGTGGAGGGTCTAATTGAACTTTTCCCGGAGTAATTTGATTTGGTGAAACGAGTCCTCGGCGGCCATGGATTGTGCAAAAAAAAATAGTAGACTGCAATTTGTATACATGCTTGTAGCAACGACTTGCGTACGTTTTGATTAATTTTGATGGGAGTTTGGTGAACAACAAACTTGATTACACAATCTTGGATGCTTATGATTATTCCCATTATTTATTGTTTTGTTCGTTAATAGGGGATGTAGTCTCTGTTATAGAAGGTTAGGTGATCATCGGTACTGTATCTAGACCACATGTCTAAACCTATCTTTATAGATTTTTTTATTTCAAGACTGCTACGTCTATAAATTATTTTTATTAAAAGTATATTTTGCGCAACGCCACAAACACGAAAATTTTCTCTTGAAACTGTTTTGTTACTCAATGTAGACTCAGCGTAGCAAATATCTTACTTCATGTTTGTAAAGTGATAAGATGTTAATGGCAACCTGTCGTGGCAATAGCACCGTGAGGAATGTATTCCATTTGACCTGTTACTGATTCAATTTTTTACACGATTATGGAAGAGCTTAAAATTCTTATTCTTTACTGTGCCAAATACTTCACTGTATCTAGTTTCAAAAATTTGCGGTTTTTCAAAAATATACCGTGCGGTTTTTGTTATACTGTCTCAATAGTTGCAGTTCAATTACGAGTTTTGTTCCACCCTAAAGAGATACCAACGCTTTTATTTTGCTCAGATTATCTTTTTTTTTAAGAAAACCACATACACGTTACATTCAGCCAGTGTCAATATTTAACACATCTTGATACCTAGAAACTTACCCAACAACTTTATCTGTTATTAACGTTATAAATGTCGTGGTTTTGTTGAAATCGCGTACTACGCTTCTGAAGTTACATCAGTTCGGGACCAACCATGAAAATACTTTTGGTGATCGCTTTGTTGGTATCATCCATTTGTGCGTTGGTATGTATGTCTAATTCTGTTATCTTTCCATTGTACCTAATGAAACTTTTAGAAGTTGCCGACGGACACCCAAACAATGTGGAATAATATTTTTGCACCTTTCGAAACGAAATGTATGTGTGAATTGAAAATCAATGACGCCGCAGCCAATCAACTTTATAATTATGACTGTGTTGCTAAGGTCGCTCCTTTTCCGTGCTTTGTTAGATGTTTATTCAAAAAGGCGGGACTGATAGATGCTAACAACCGCTTGGTGAGGGCCAAGTGGGTAGATGCAGGACCTAAAGTCAACGGTACTACATATGATAGGTGTCTAACTTTTTATCAGTGTGCCGAAACAGATACATGCATTATTTTAGCAGATTTTTGGGAATGTATGGTAGATCATTCACTTGTGGCTTGATAACTTCAGTATATATCTGTTTCATGAATAATATTTAATAAACTGTTAGAACTTGTTTAAAACCATTCTTTCGAATTTGCAATAAAGATGTACCAGTGTCAGTTTTTAAACTGAATTACATGTAACCATGTCCCTATAGCTGATATTCGTAGGGGATAGTTTTTATAGGTATTTCAGAAGGAAACGTATGCATGAGCGTCTTACGGCCGTCATGAATTTGTATGTCATACAAGAAACTGTATAAGGCAGGAATAAATTTCCTTTTCTCCTTTGTTTTAATACGTCTAGTGGCGAGGGTAATCCTCTTCGTTGCGTTCTTGTGCTATTTGAAAGGACACAAATAACTGACACGAAAAATCTAATAGGTCGAGGTCCACCACGCTGTTTTTTTTCTATTGTTAAAGCCTACAAGCATTTTTGAAATCAATAACCAATTACAATAATATAATGTAATAAATGACGGCCCTGTGTGTAAACTAAAGACTTTGGAGCGCACATCACAAGTCATGATTTGCAATATTCTGTATTCTATAAAAATGGCATTCATTCAAACAATTTCAAAAGCAAATCAATCTCTGTTAACAAGTTGATTTACTTTTTAGTAAGTAAAATGTTAGTGAAGATTAAAGAACTTGGCTGCTATCCAATTAAAACAAAGCAACTTTATAATTGCGTTAAATAAAGTTATCGTTGTCATTTTCACGGTTTGTACTTTTTGTAATTGCCCAGGTCGTTCCTTTTATTTTTACAAATTTGTATTAAATTGAATTGGAATAGCGTAAACATAACAATTGAATTACAAAATGGCATCGTGAAAATATTATTTTTGGTCACTATCAACGATAGGGAAGCAAAGCTATTCTAAAATATCCATTCCCACGTGAAGAATTAGAGTTTTTGATACTCTCCAGGACGACCAGAATTCGCTACAGGGCAATCATCTAAGCATAAGTAGTTTTATTACTAGTTTCCGTAGTTTCCAGACAAAACATTAGGTACAGAAATGTTTCCGAATCTTGGAGATACTATCCAGAACTCAACAAGTCTCTTACTTTTTTTGTTATAAGGGCCACTACAAAACTTCATTAGAGATAGTTCTAGAGCTCTTGATGGACTGTCCAGAATTCCAATAAACTTCAAGGCTGCACAAGGAACTCGTTTTGTACTTACTTTTTAGCGGCAAAAGTAAAAATCCTTCTTATATTAATTATACAAAAAGTGGATACTTAATTTTATATTATAAGGTTTGCCATAATCCATTAAGGAAATTTTTGCGATTGACGGAGGACTGTCCAGACCCTCCCCAAGAAAATTCTCTTACTTCTTAAATTTTTTAATTAAAAGTAAGGTTTAGCACAGAAGTTTCGAGAGTGTGATGAAAGCTGCACCACTGGAAATGCGCACACAACGACGAAGGTTCGCAGCGAGTGCGCATCATGCTTTCTTCTCCAGCTAAGAGGAGAAAGCGGCGAGATAGATGTTTGTCGAGTATGGCAGTGTTTGATTGGCAAATCACCCCTTATTTTTTTTCTTTGTAACTGCTGTAATTAGCGTAGGACGTAGGGTAATTGTTTTGTGTTAGTTGCATGTCAATTTGGAGGTCAATTTAATAGGGTGTTTGCTTTCATTGGCAGGGCGTTTGTTTTAAAATTGCCCAATAATTGTGTATAAATATGAAGGGTAAGGGCCGTATTTAGGGGTAGATATGCTATTTGCTGTAGATTGCGCGTATAAGACTTTTCATTGTACTAATGTTGTAGGTCACGCAAATTTAATTACTTTGTTGCATTAATGGGAATTTTCTTTTAGCTTAATATGATTCTGTTTGGGGTTAGGGTTGATTTTTGTAATTTATTAGTGGGAGATTTAGGATTAATACACCGGGTGTGAATACAATTTAGGGCGCATTATAGTTTTTGATACGTAGGTAAGTGGAATTTTCCCTAGGTATAGGTGCGACCTCTTATTTGATATTAATATACAGGGTGGGTAGATAATTTAGGATATTTGGGAGATTTTGTGTACGTAGTTATAGTGTCATGTAACTTCACATGTATTTTATATTTTAACCATTCGTAGGAATGTGACTTTGGAATTCAAGTATGATTTGTAAAATTCAGTTACGATGATTGATATGTAGGATGGCTCGGGAGAAACAAAGCAGGCTAAGAGATCCTTGTTCTTGGTTTTAATAAGCTCAAGAAATAAAATTTACCGGGATACAAATGGTTGTCACAATCGAGGTTGATTTAATAAATGATCTCAACATATTACAAATAGGATACTGTAATATCTAGATCTGAAATGTCAACATATAAATTTAAATCAAATTTTAGCAAAAAGGGGGATTATTACGTCAAGGAAAATATTAAAAGCAAAACAGGGTTCCGCAGAAAACAGCGGAACTATAACGTTAAATGACTATCAACAATGGTAGTAATTACAATTCGATTGTATCGAAAACCAGTATGTCATCAAACTTTATATCAAGGAAATGTCAAAAATAAAAATAATACCTTTTGAACCACCAGGTCGCAACCTTTTCGAGCTCAGAAAGGGCGCTTTTCTGCCTTATCTTTAAGAGATAACAACACAAACAAACAAAGAAGAGGGATAGTGAATAGCGCGGCATAAATATATTACGATATAGCACTGTCTAACGTGTCTCACTAATCAGGGAAATTATATATTAAAACCGTAATTAATACTCAATAAGAACCAATAGTTAAATTTACGTTAACTAAATAAAAGCAAAATTTTGACTCGACCACAGATCGTCTGTACAAATCGGTGTATAAATGCGTGAACATGACGTTTACTTCAAGAAAACTACTTTACGACGCAACGGTAACTAAATATCTTGTATAACAAAGCTAATCTGAAGGATAGAAAGTAACCAATCTAACAGAAATGAATCTTAGAAGAAACAAAAGTAATCAAGGGATAATATAGATCAAATCGGACCTCGGAAGGTATATCCTTCGTAGCGACAAAAGTAAAGTACGTAGGATCAAAATATTGAAGCAATTCACAAAGCTATTTCGTTAATTCTTGCACTTGGAAAGGAGCAATAAACAAGATGTAAACAAATTCCATGTCAGTAGTTCGCCAGGGGCCTATAACACAAACGATTGTATATTGAAGATAAATCCCTAAAAAAATACGTATTACGAATAATGCTGAGTCAGAATCCGTACATACCATACACTAATTACTTGCAAATGCAAATCCGCAAAGCGTATTCAATGAAGCACACCCACAGCACATCAGAAATAGAGAGAAAAAAACACTCCAAGCAATATGGTGATAGCCAAACAATAAGTAATTATGCCCAGTTGCACCAACAAAATTAAGCCTTGCTTAAAGTTAAGTCGAACTTAAAATCTATGGCAACGATTATTAATACAATCGTTGCTATGGCATTTAAGTTATGCTTAACTTTGAGCGATACTTAATTTTGACGGTGCAATTGGCTTATTCAGGTAGACATAAGTCAAGTAAAAAATAATGGCGTATCGAGAAAAATTTGCATACAACCGTTAGGAAGGCCAGATCGTCTTTGCGCGAAAGAAACGGAAAAAATACGACTGTACGCAAGGACATATAAAAGAAGGGATGGGAATAGAAGTATCACGGATGGCCTCGAGCGGCAAACTAAAGAACTAAGATATCAACAAATCTACTACAGAAATAAGTTACATCTTAACTAGACGGGTTTATAAAGGAGATGGCGTAAGAATTTAAATGAAAGTATAAATCGAAGAGTTAGAGTACAGTAGAGTAGAGTATATTTTTATTTTCACTATATATTATTTAAACGGGATTTAAATTTGGAATATCAGTTGGTAAGAAAAGAACGTTACACCCTCAAAAGAATTTTCCGTAGTCGATTTTTATGGTAAACCTTTTATGAATTTTTCAAAAAATATTGCATTCAATTGCTGTTTGAAATATTGCCATACGTATTATTAATAATAATTTTATGGTCAAGTATTATTAATAGAACTCCAGTGGTGCTACCCCGAACTTGAGTATTTGTTATGATTTATGAATAGCATCACAGGAGTTGTATTATTATTAAACACACTTAATGAGTTTGGCCATAAAATCATTATTGCCAAAGTTTTACCTGTAATCCTTTTCCCGTATACAAATATTTCAAAGTTCGCAAAGGAGCGCAAAATTTTTTTTTAAATTTATGTTTTTATAAGAGTTCTGGGTAGCAGCATCTCAATAGTTCCACCGATAACTAAAACGACAAAACGTGTGATATGCATTCATTAATTTTTTCCGATTTAAATTTCGTGATTGTAAAGCTAGCACGTGATGGACGTACGGACAGACAATAACATCTTATAAAGTACATTCGAGTCAAAGCTTTCCGCCCTTAAAAACCCGCTGATCTCAATGCCGATCTTTAATCCTCAAGCGTGCCTACTTGTGCAGGTAAAAGCACGCTAACTCGGCAAAGCTCTCACCGGTAAGATCTAGTTTATGTCATTTTCCATTCCTTTCCACCTGTTGCTCAAATCAGAGGCTTCACAAGTACTATATGCCATATCTGGTTATGACGATTGGAATATAGTAACGGAACATGTAATAGACAAACGGAAGCGTACATTTCATTAATTACAATTGCTAATTCGTCGACATGAAAGCATACTTTTTACGGTTATTACTAAGAAGTCTTCACATACCTATCACTTTAAGAGAGAAAATTTAATAAGTGTATATAATTTATGCCGTAAAGTCAAATTTTCTCCATCGATTATCATACAATAAAAGTACAACTTGTATATTTTAATGGTACTTAATGAAATTTATTAGTTGTTAACATAAATTAACGGCCCGTAATTTTTCAGTATCCTACAGATCGGATTTTTGATAATACTGGTCGACACATTTGTAATAATTTTATTGTTTCTTACTCACACAATTTTATTTCACGTAAATTATTGTTATTATGGTTTTAGTTTTATACTTAAAAAGTTAAAAAATGATACATTATCAGGAAATTGGCAAGGATACGCGAGCTACAGGTAGGGTATTGATGCATAGTATACAGTGTTATATTCAATAAAGTAATTCATGAAAAAGTAATATTTCGATATGGACAAGCAAGACTTCCTTTAATTAATTCCCAGTTCTTTTGGAAAGCTGAACTACGTGTTAAGAAAACTATTAGTAGGTATATAGATCAAAACAAAAACGAATAGCAACAATTTCCCATACATTTTGAGATACTACTTCTTGTCCAGTTTTTGTAGAAAAATAGCCTGGCGAGGATGACAAACCGATGAATTGGTCTCCTGTTAGCAAAATTACGTTATCAACAACGTAAAATACTTTCAGTTCATTTTACATACATTTTTCGTGACTGTAATAGCTACGAATGCCAATTTATATATCCACAGATGTAGCACCCGGGAAATAAAAGTAACACTTCATTTTTAACATGAACAAGCTGCTTGCAAGCCGGTTGTTAAATAGCTTTAAAAATTTGAAGACTACCAATTATAAAAGATATAAAAATGAACTAAATCGTTAATTGTTGTAATTTGGTTATAAGTAATAATAGAATAAAAAGACCAGTGCAACAAGATCATTTTATCACGTGGTTTCGCATTTAAAATGAAACTTTGAATTATTACATAAAAACAGACGAGAGAAAGAGATGACAGTACGGTTGTAATAAAAAATAAATTAATTGAAACAAGCGTCCCGTGTGAATATAACATATCTTAAATACCTACATCGAAGTTTTCTTTTTATTTGACACATATCCATTAGTTAAGTTAATGGATGTTTAACCAGAGAAATAAATTGCCATTCCAAAAGATTAAAATTTGATAAAACTACGAAAACTGTTGTAGATACAAGATAGTAGCCATCAATGATCAAAATGCATAAACCTTCCAACTACACACATAAACACAAATTGTCACGGCAATGGCGAATGCAAGTTTAAACTTCAATTATTTAATTATGCGAGCGTGCAACTGCCATTTTCTTATTCCTTTTGTTTGTTTACGGTAATTAAAGATCTAGTCTAAAATTACTTTCGATTTACAAATCGAGCTTGACAGTTATAACTGCTTATTTATTTATCGCATGCCATTACAGATACAGATATCATTATATTAAGTCAGCTTGGATAAATGGAGAGGGGTTAATTGGTCTTCGTGCGTGCCTCGCTAAAAAACCATTAATAGGAAATCAAAATGGAAAAGTAATTTGACTGTCGATGTCTCATTCACATTTTTTATGATCAATTCGTTTGATGGAATCGTCAATTCATTGTGATTTATTGTCACATAGAGACAATTTTGAAGCTTTGCCAGTACAATATTGAATACCTCTCAATAAAACCAGTGTGCTCGATTCTAATTGAGCTTTCAAAAATCGTTGTAAGAACTAACGACTAGGATGATGTATGATAGAAGAGATACGCAAAAAAAACTGCAAAAAGCAAACTGTTTTCAGTTGGATCCCATTATGTTAGACTTGAAATTGACTCGATCCAGAATTTACAGCGACTGTCTTTTTTCAAAAAAGCCACCATATTCAGTTTCTTTATTTTGGAGTCCATATTCACGTACAGAGTTTGCGAGTTATCACTTTGGTACTGTCTCCGTGGCAGCTATCTACATGTCGAAAAGCGGACCTCGGAATATGTTCAAAATTTGATAGTATATAAGTAAATGTCAATAAGAGAAATTCGTTTAAGGTATTTTCAAAATCGGAATTCCGTATTTTAAATGGTCCCAGGGGGGGGGGGGCTGTGAGGGCCCGGCCTTCCCCATCATTGTCCATTTTTTTCATCAATTTTGTGTCGATCTCATTTCCATTATGCGAGATTTCTTTAATTTTTTTCCGTGTTGGGACAAAGTTCGGGTTTGGGCCCCTCCCTTTACCAAATCCTGGGACCGCCACTGGGAACACCCTATATATTATTTAATTTCTAGATTCTACGTAAAATCGTATATACGTTTCATGTATAATACGCTATACAATATTTAATTGGGTCTGGTATCCTTTTAGAAGACGTACAGCGAAAAAACACTAAAGAAATTCACTGTTTCTTACTATTTAATAAAACGTATCCTTATTTTTCAAATCAATTTTTTGTTAGTTTTTGATCCCTTGTAGTTATTTGTAATCAAAATTCTGTTTTCACGAGTTTTTAGTCTAAGTAGCCATGGACTACGATAAAAGAAAAACATAGTCCATGGCTACTAAAAACTCGTGAAAACAGAATCTTTATAATTAATTTTTTCGCGTACAAGAAGAGGTAGAATAATCGTTTCACATGATTTAGATGCAGAATCTATATCTCTATAACTTTTATTTGAAGTATTTTTGCGTAAAATAATTAGGAAACGTTTGCGCAAAGAAAAAGTAACTTCCCATGTTAAACGCCTGTGTTCCACTTTTCGATTTACACCCTGTACAAATTGTTGTACGTTGTACAATAGTTATTTACATAAAAGTCCGGAAAATGACATATACTTACTTACTTTAATTTCCGAGTCAAGTACCTAATGTCATTTTATTGACGAGTTTTGTATTAAATTTTACCCAAAATCGTATTTTATTATAAAATTTCAATTTTTATGTAGAACTTTTAATTAATAATTATAGACGTTTAGAAATTTCCCATGTGCGGCCGGTAAAGTAGCAGGTGTGGCCAGTAAAGTGACAAGCAGCAGGAAACATAGTCTGCTCTGCCTCTGTGTCATGGAAACTAAAATTTCCTGACAGAAAGTAGGCATGAAAATGAAGGTTTCAGGACGATTTTGGGTAAATGGTTTTATGATTTATTTATTTGCAATAAAATTTAGATTTTGTTGTGCGAAAAAAGGCGATTAAAGCCGCCCGGCTGGCACATATAAAAAGCGAGACGCCTCTACATGATCAAATACGTATTCTCCCATGTGATAAGGACCCTTACAACGTCGGCCCGCCCACGCGAGCCCAGGTATGGAGTACTTACACCGATGATATTGCCCGCACGCACCCCAGGACACGGAGTACTTTTACACCTATCGCATGGCCCGCACGCACCCTTAAGTTGGCCCGGGGTACTTACATCGAAAACGTAGTTCCTGCGAGACGAAAACCTACGCCAGACCGAAACCACGTGCACATACACGGTGACCCAACTAAAACGAAACAGACGGAATAGGTAACTCGCAAAGAAATAGTTTTTGGAAAAAACGCAAAAACCCGTCAATTTTGGTTAGAAGGAGGACATCTTTTACTTGAAATTTTACACCCCTACTGTCAGTCCCCTAAGCAGGGTTGCCATCCCTTCAATAATTGTAAATTGAATGTTGGGTCGAGTGACACATTATTGGAAAGGGTTCTTAATTTTCTACACACCTTTGGTTTACTTTTCAAATTCGAGCGACTATTTTAGAAGGTACACTAAGTAGAAGATATCCCCCTTCCAACCCAAATCGACGTGTGTTTGTTTCAAAAACTGTTTCCTTACGAATTATTCAGTCTGTTTCGTTTTCATTGAGCCACCCTAAAATTTATAACAGTCTTAATATTGATTAATTTTTAAGGTGTTCTTTACGAAGTCGTACTCTTGCAATCTTTCCACCCATTCTAACATTGCTAGCGTCTATATCTACACAGAGTCCCCTTCTAGGATAGTCAAGCACCGGAGTCCTAAGTAAAGTTTGTTTAAGATCTTCAAAAGCTCCCTTAGATTCATCATCGATCTGTTCTTCTGTCAACTTGGTGAACGACTTTGCAATATCGGCAAATCTGTTGAATGTAGCCATAGAGTGGGTATATAGTTTAGGTATCACATTGTATGTTATTGATATAGTCTGTGGTTATGAATATGAAGTACAACTGCGTTACCGTTTTTTTACAAATTATGTATTCATGTTTTTGTTCAAGTATATTCGCTAACTAAATAAATATAAGTAAAGTACACTGTGTAATTCATTTATTACAATTACAACAATAAAATCCACGAACATCTCCGGTAGTACGTGCACAGGTCCGCAGAAAACTCCGTATAAGTTTATCTTTTTGCTGTGGTCATTCTTGTACTGCATGAATTTTGTAGGGATCAACTGTTACTCTATTCCTTGAAACCTGATTACCAAGGTATTTTACTGCTATTTGAAAAGGTTGCACTTCTTTGTATTAAGTTGGAGTTTGGCACCGCGCAACATACAACAAAGGGCATGACCGTAAACTGCCCTAAACGCGACTCTAGGCTAAAGGCTGTCTTCTCGCGATGTTCAGGATCCAACTTGGCAGTAGCCACTCTTCATATCTACGGTGGAAAACCACTTGTCTTCTATTCGGGCAACGGGTAACTATCTTTTTGTATTTCGTTGTTTAAGTTGCCTATAATCTACGCAAAACCTCGTGCTCGTGCTGCCATCTTTCTTCTTTAGTAGCACCACAGACAAGCTCCAAGGGCTGCTGGATGGTTCAATTAGTCCTTGACTAGCCATGTCGCTGATGGTCTTCTTAGCTTCGTCGCGTTTAAGCCATGGTAGTCTTCTCGCATGTTGCTTAATAGGTTGGGCATATCCCGTATTTATTTTATGAATTACCATATTGCTTAGGCCTTTCTCCGAAGTAAACACATTAACCTTTTAGACTGGTCCTTTTGGCTTGTTGTCAGATTCACGCATAATTGAAGCCTTTCTGGGCGCTCCACAAGCATGTATCGTACCACCGGGTTTCCTTCTCTGTAAATAGGGACTTCTTCATGGTCTACTCGAAGTACTCCATTCTTCAGGTCTATCGTAAACCCCAATTTTCTCAAGTCCATTCCCAAAATCACCTCATCGACTATCTCTGCTTGATGCTTACCCTTCTTGAATCCAATACCAACATCGACCGTTAGCTCTCCCAGCACAATAGCTACAGTCTCAGTTTTGACGATTGTAGCTTTTTCTCCCGGCCTAGGTCAGTCAAATCCATAAAAAATGACTAAAAAGTCGTATCAAAATTTCCTTCTGAATTGCTCGCATCGCTGTTTTTAAAATTTGAGATAGTTTTCGCGTTAGGTATGTAACTAATCGGAATTGGGCAACTTATGTCGATAATGTTGATAATATCGGGTATGTAGATGATCGATTATGCTGATAAGATTTGATGTATGGATTATGCTGCTAATATTAACTATATATCGATAGTTTTCCTCATTTTATGGGGTTAGAACTGAAAATACTTTAATGGCCCGTGGTTATGCTTATGGAGAATTTTTGTTTAAAGTAAAATTTATCTTAATTCGTAATACCTATGTCACACATTTCTTATGTTAGAGGAGAAAGCATTCGAATGAATTTTTTGGCAAACTTTTACAAAAATGTTAAAATTAAACTGCCCGTCGTCACCTAACACACTTACATTTAAAATTATTACCTTCTGTTCTGAGCTATTAAAACTTTAAAAACCATCTCGACCAATTTATTTTTTTTTATAATTTAATGTCCTCATTATCGAAAGAAATTTATTGTGAACTATTTTACTTCCACCTTTTCAGGTGCCACCCGTTATCGCTAGACCAACATCAAAAGCCTCCCATATAACTTATTCGACCCATCGTTAGTTTTCCAGCAATAAAAATGCGAAATAAATTTCTTGGCAACTATGAAATATAAATTAATGTAAACACAAAAATCGTATAATTACATAAACAGAAATAAATGTTACAACTTCGCCTGTCATTTGTTCTAGTCTAGTAAAATGACAACCTTACCGAAATCCTGGCATGACTAATAATAAGAAGTAACGAAAAAAAAGTATAAAATATTGGACAGGCGACAAAACTCATAAATATCTACCGAAAATTCGAACGCGAGGTGCGGTCGTTGGAAATAAAATAAGTTTTTAGTATACCTTAAATATAATGTTTGTGTTTGTATTTCTCGTTAGCTATTTTAAGATAAAATGGGATAGATTATAACTTTCAGGGTGGGTTACGTTTTTGACAATGTAATAACGACCCAATCGATGGAGAATTACTTCCTGGTACGTCGCTGCATTCACACATTTATCTAATCTTTATTTAAAATAAAAGACACCCATCAGCTAAGAGGAAAACATAATAAATAATTACTGTCAAACTAAAAATAAAACCTCCGTGACAAATGTAATCATCGAAGGCATAAAACATTATATTCGTGCCAACAACCTGTCTATCAAAAAAAAATGTTAGAAGACAAAGCGATTGATTGGTGAAAGAAAAAAGGGAAATGTGCTAAAGTCTTTTAAGATGGCACAGGTTTTAACAGAGAAAACAACAAGTGTCAACTATAAACTTAATGGGCCTGCAAAGACATAAACGAATAAAGACAAAACGTCTTCGCATTCTTTTGTTTGACAAAGAGGGAGCCTTTCAAGCATTTGGTTCACACATGTTTTAAATGTGAAGTATACTCGTTATGTTCTATTTTGCTCCCCTCGTTTTTTTTAATTGTAAACTTCTTTTACTTGTACAAACAAAATTTAATTATTATGTACCAAATTCGATGACAGATCCTAGAATGCACAAATGATTAACGTGTTACGTAAAACAAAACTGAGATAGTTCGGTTGACCTTAGTTAGAATTGGGGATGTAGTGTTCTGATATGCAAATATGTATTTTAGTTTAAATAATTAGTAATTTACGGAAACACAAGCTTTTTACATAATGTATCTTCAACCTCTACACATTTATGCCGGGTTTCACAAACGATGATTAAGGTTAATTAAGCATATTAGAATGGTAAATCTCTTACCTTATAATCAATGGTGGCTAACATTCTAATATTTTTAACCAATAATTAATCTTATTCATCATTTGTGTACCCGACCATTCTTCCGCAATTTCTGCAATAAGCTAATAAACACTCTTTTGGTAGCTTTTTACAATGATCACTAACAGCAATTTTCAAGTCAGGATCAGAAGCAAATGTTTGGTCTAGTAACTGCTTTTTCTACTTGGTGAAAAAGGTGGTAGGCGCAGGGTGCTAAATGTCTACTATAGGGCGGATGTCATGGAAGCCACATTCATCGATAACTTGTTGGAACTGTATGAACCTTATGTGCAGTGTGCACTCTGTATTGGGTTCGCGACCCCAACAAAAAATGTTTCGTTCAGAATTTTACTTGATTATATTTATTGAGGATTCCATACACAGCAAACATTTGTTCGTGGTCCATTTTTGGGCCTGTATCCTTCATGCTTCATGTTTTATATCACGTATTTTTCAACGCTACCAAAATTTACAAACATTTTGCAATTTGTGCACCACTTACTCAGGACACTTATAAATGCTGAAGCTGTTCCACATTACATAAAAATGTCCCCTCGTTATTGACTATTGCATGCTGGAATGGTAGAGAATAAAAAATTGAAGAAATATAAGAAATCTGCATTATTTCCTCGTTTTTGCAAATGCAATGCACTCAACAAATGTCATAGAAAATGAAGCAAACACCATAAAAATTGAAGAAATATAAAGACAAAATTCCACATACGAACAAAAAAAAACAGTAGGTAAGATTGGCGATGTATGGATCTCTCGTCTTTTATGGTAAAACCTCGGGTACGACTGTATGGCAAAACAATCTGAATAACAAAGTGCCGACTATCATAAAATGGGCCTATGAAGAACAGGAAAATGTCGACATAACATGACGCCTATCGAAATGACATCGAAGGATCATTTTTCAGTGGCGGACTGGGAAATTTAGCCTAACAGAGCAGAACAGCGCCCCCTTGAGAGTGGAACGAGGAGGCAATTAAATAAAAAATTAATTGATTATCTATTGTCCGAAAAACGGTGCACAAAGGAAATATCCTATGTTCCTATAACACTACAAAAAATGATTATATAAATTGTAAATTCGCACAAGTACTTCTCACCCACACGTAAAAAGTTAAGCATTGCAAGTGTATCAAGTACGTATTTAAAAAAAAGGTGTGTGAAGGTGCAAAACAAGCATTTTTTTGCAAATAAACAAAAGGTTCAAAATGTTTCTGTTAGGAGTTCCTCGTCCCAACATTTTCGTTTTTTCGTCGACTGTTTTTAAGCAGCTATATTAAGTTCGAATTAGTGAGTTTTGTTATTTTGATGTGCAGAAATACCCATATACCAGCATTTGTTTCGTCTTTAAGAGCTTTTACCAGTTCGTGCGGTTTAATACAGATTCGCAATCCACATATTAACAGTGAGATCTCTGGTGGCAGCATATTGTAATTACCATTGGTGATATAAGGCCGCCATTTTGTTTATTTACAATCACCAAACGTAATCATTATGGTAGTTTTTACGGCACTTGCAAAAATTTCATTTGCTATCAATGTAATTACACTTTAAAGAGCAAGGATATTAAAAAACGTCATATTTTATCACGTTTTAAAATGTTTTAAAGCATAATCGACGTAAGGGAATGTCGGTGAGTTGTTGTAAAGTTGTACGCGTGCGCTAGAAATTGAATGATAAATTGTGATATTTATTTGAAATTAGAAGATTAAGTTAATAGCGTGTTTAAGCCAATTCAAGACAGATTCGAGGTCTTCAGTAAATGTCTTTTCAGGTAAGATAGGATTAAGGGGTTATATTTTCAAGTCTTAAAGCATAAACCTAATTCACTTACAAATAGTACAATTCCACTTACAAATCTGCAAGAAGGGCCCAATGTTTACAAACCTCTACACTCCATTTGTAAATTACACCGGTGCTTCTAGTGTTAATATGAATCGCGAATAAGGAAGGCCGGTATGCGCCAAGTTTAAGGTCATTCGACTTCTGTTTGTGGACGAAAATAGGTCTGTTTTACAGAAATAAGTCAGTTAAACAGAAACGTTTGTGATTGATGGAAACTTGAATAAATATTGTAATTTGAATAGAGCCTGAAATGGAGAAGAATTTTAAGAAAACTCGAGAGGAACCTGAGAAGATGATGGAACCGAGAAGTAAGCTTTAAACGAACTTTGGGGTTTTGGGAGAGGCTTATGAGGAAATTGAGAAAAGGAGAACCTGAAGGAAGGAAATCACTAACAACCGAAAACAGTATATTAAGTAACAAGGGATTAAAAAGAGGTTTTGTTTCCGAAAGAATGGTTTAAAGCCCGAGGCTTGCCGAGGGCTTTAAAATTCTTGAGGGAACAAAAACAAGTTTAATCCAGTGTTACTTATACTATTTTTCCAATACCGACCGATCTGAATCCATTTGAAAATTAATATGCTATAAAAACTGTGAAAAAGTATAAGGTAGGCTTTTTAGGGTGTTATAGTTACGCTCGCTTGTTTGTAACTGTTGTAATGTAACCCTTCTACAAATACTGAAGACGAAAGTGACGAAGCATATGACGGCGCTTCTTTCATCCCCTAAGATGTCATTTTCTGATAAAGGTTAGTTTGTGTAAAACATTGCATGCTCATGCTTCCAAAGTTTGTGGTTGTAGATTGTGACAATTGTGGATATTGAAGGAAGTTGCAGCTTGCAGATCAGAGGAATTGTTAAAAATGAACGTAGACTACCTAACTTCATAACTTTTATTGTTTCCTGTTAACAATATAATATTGTATTAGGACATGTCACAAAATGAAGAAAAAAGAAAGAAAAAGGAAAGAGACATAGAAGATGGAGAATCGATGCTGGTAGTTAGTATTCCAGACACAAACACTAAAAGTGAGGAGTTTTTACCATTGTTGAAGCGGAGAAGAACTTAGTTATTTGGCATTACATAGGAAGAGGAAGAGCTGGATGTACACTAAGGCCCTTTATAAATTGTGCTTTTCATATTACCTGTTCTGAAAATAAAGAAAATGAATACTGAATGTTTTACAAGAAAAAAAAAATGAGGGATTAAATTTTTTTTAATCCCTTAATGCACAAAAATTAGGGATTAAATTCAATAAAAAACGAATTCGTATTTGGAAAAAATAATTTAATAAATGGTAATCTTTTCAACAGCAAAAGTGTCATTACAACCTTTTGATTCGCTGATTATTGCTGCTCTTTTTTGTTGAAGCGGGTACGATTTTTAAGTAATTATTGCGGTTTCTTAGTGTTTTAGTTTTATTTTGGTTTCTTAAATGGCCAGTTTCTAGGAAAAGAGAACTTGCGGAAATTGTTATAGGAACTAATAAATTAAATGAGCTTCTTACGGTTTACAATTGTAGATTCCGATTTACAATTGTGTATTAAATTAAGCATTGTACATACATTAATGTGCTATTGTCATTGAGTCGAGTTCTCTCCAAGTATAGATCATAATCTACAATTGTAGATCGTAATCTACAATTTGTTGGCTGAAATTGCAACAATGAAATCATAAAATTTGTTTTGTTTGTGTGGCCCTTCTACGCCTTCGTCTTGCTTAGGAGGAGAATTGAGGAGAATTTTGAGCTGAACGTGAAATGAACTTTTAGAGGAATTTAAGGGACACTTAAGAAATTGAGCAAAGCTTGAGAGTAATATGGACATTTGAGAACTTGACAAGTACTTATTGGAGGAACTTTTAAGGACTTGAACTTAAGGAACACATGAGAATTTTCGTAGAACCTCCAGACGAAATTTGAGAGGTGTTGATAAGAAGTCGTGGGGAAAAAGAAGAGAATTTATGCAAAACTGTAGAGAAACTTGAGAAGAACTTGGTAAGAATTTGATAGCAGCTTAAGGTGAACTTGAAGAAATTTCGACGTAAAACTAATTTCAGAAGTTGAAGGGTGATCGCTAAGAACTGGATTGTAAATGAATAAACGTGTTCGTCTACCGTTTACGAAATTTGGCTACTGTGAAAATGATAACATGGCCTACGGAGGATAAAACGAAATTAACCAATAAATGCATTGGGAGCAGGATGTAGGGATCCTTCTTTCGTTTTCTCGCGGTTGAAAGGTTTCACTAGACCAGTGTACTGGATATAAAGTTGTTTCGAGTAATTGGCGAGGAGCTTAAATTGAGATTTTAGACACCTAGATTTATGTACAGCGGCTTGAGCTTTCTGAATGTTGAAGGTCGTCTTCCCGATTACACGGTTCGCCACTAACTTTCCCGTTGTGAGGACACCTTGCGAAGTCAAAGCGACACACGCAAATCCAAGGAAATCTTAATATTGAGTCTCAAAAGGGGGTTGTCGCAAAATCATCTGCAAAATGAATGTGGAATCGAATAATCCAAAAGACAAACGTCTTTGAAACCGGAATCGGTGGTGAATGGGTTGTCACGAGACACAGTAACCCTAAGAAGAGAAGGGAAGGGAAATTAATCTGGATTAAGTATTTTGTGTATGACTCACTGCGTAATTATTTATCGGTTTCAATTGCAATGCAAAGTCACCGCAATACGTGTTCTTCCAAACACTTTCTAAACTCGATGATTATTAGCACCAAAAACTCAAAGGTGTAGATATGTGAAATTTGAGAATTTGGTAATAACTTTTTATTTATTTTGGTCTTTATTTTTACGTGGGCGGGGTTTCAGCCTTAGCACCTATTATAATTCGACAGTTTGAGACCGAAATTTAGAAATTTTAGTAAAACTTGACTTCACATGGCACCTAGCCGTAGCAAGATGTAATTATGTTACTTAAGCAAACATTTTAATTTCAGACTGGTTGGTGATACAGCGTGTAGTCCCCAAAGCGGACATTCGTCGTCAACTTGCGGTTCCCCACCTGCAACAGCGTCGACGGCAACCCAAGGAACAGATTCTTCGACTTCTTTGGCTTCGTCTTGCGCAACATCTTCTCACCTGCCTTCATCTTGGTCCATCCTGGCAGATGCAACAGGTGTTAAGAGTGAAGTACGCAGCCCCGGGTTAGCCGATACTGAAGTAACGTCACTTTCTCAAGATCCTAGCGGGTTATATGGATCGGCAGTCGATTTAGGAAGTTATGATAAAGATTATCCCCAAGCTTACACAACAATTACACCTGCACATCAGTATTATAATAGGTGAGTTTTGAAATTGGATCAAAAACATCAAAAAACCGCAATGACTCTGAACGTGTTTTCAAAGCAAAGCTGTCGCAATCAGCAAATGGCCCAAGAGAATAAATAAATGTTTTCGCTTCCCCAAATCCTTCAGTTTTATTGTGGATTTTTGGTACTTAGTTTCTGTCAGTTTTTCAAGATATATCTAACAGCAGTTTTAGCATGCAACAAGCTTATGGCACATCGAACGCATCAGCCGCAAGTTATATGACCTCATCAAACTTCTACAACACATCCTCCTACCCGTATTCCTCATTGAGCTCTGCGAGAAGTATAAACCAAGTATGCAAATCGAGCGCGGGATATTTATCATCACCTTACTCATCACCTGCGTCGCCATTCCAATCAGCTGGCCATTCACAAAGTGGCCAATATTCACCATATTCAGGTTATAATACACCTGGAACTTCATTTGCACAAGGTTTCTCTGCGCAGGCAAGTAAAAATCGTACGATGCGCAGCGGATAAAATTGATAATCTTCATCTTAGGGCATAGATTACAGCACATACGGTTCAACATATCCAGAATCACAAGCATATTCCACGCCAGGATATTACGCTTCCCAAAGTTATTCACCTTACGTTAGTTCGCCAAATTCAAATGGAGGTATAGGAGTTTCTACGTATCAATTAGCGGCCACATCACTGCCAGGTACAGTAGCAGTGTATACTTTGTACCATCAATTCTTAGTTCAGAAAAATTATCACGTACAAAATAATTGCGGTTGGGTTATTGTAATGGCTATTTTCCAATTTGATGTGAACATACTTATATGCAGACGTACCAAAAGAAAAGATTTTGTTACGAGATCCAGTACTAAGTAGTTTTAATATTCCAATTCTTGTTTTTTGCGGTATTCAGATTGTGCCGACATCATTTTATTCACTGGGATAGTTAAAAATTTGTATAAATTACGGAACAAACAAACCAATATCATCAATAACTGTTTGGTCTATTTGTGATATTGACAAAAAAATTAAATATATGAGATAGTATATTCTTTGGAATGTTACTATAAAGCTCTCTAAAGCTCCTATTATAAAGTTTTGGACATTTTCTAAGACGTTCAGGAACAATAAATTAAGACATATTTTGTTTGCTACTGAATTTAAAAAAAAAGTGGTCGAAAGATATAAAAATTGCTAAGAGTGCTCTTGAAAAAAGTTCTTGACACTCATAGAATGCACTGTCAAACGTATGTAGGGTATGGTTTAGATGGCCCTAATAGAAACATAAAAACGTTGATAAGCCCTACAAAGCTATGCTCTGAAAAGCTCCCATTATCCTTCTATGCACTTTCCATGAATCCCTTATCCTCACTATACAATTTCTAAAAACGTTCCTGTGAAGGAACCGAACTCTAGCTGAACAGGATCTACTATACACTCTGAGCAGGAGAATGCACTAAAAATGCGCTGGAGCTGTTTAAAAAAGTTCTGACATGGCCCAAAGGGTAATTCTAACAGGGACAAACATGTGGAAAAGTGCCTTAAAATCGGCTTTGATTGTTCTGGAATACTTGCGAAGACTCTGTGATTAGAAACTCTCCTGTGCTTTGCATCTTTACAAACCTCTGAAAAGACATTATAGCATTCTGGCAAGAGCGTAGGTGGGTCTAGAAATGTAAGGACTACAAAGACCTATATACTATGGGAGGGAGTATGTTCTGTGGAATGGTATTATAAAGCTCTGTAGAGCGCCTATATACAAAGCTCGGAAAATTGGCCAAGACGTTCAGGAACGATAGACCATAGTAGAAGGTATAAAAAGTGTTAGAAGACTCTGGAAAGAGTTAAAAGATTCTTGAAAATGTTCTAAAATGCACTCTCAATTGCATGCACGTTACGATTGGCCCTATATATTCACAATGATGTAATAGTATATTTCATTACCAGTCCAGAAAGGAAGATTTTCCCGTGGGCGTATGACGTTTCCCGTGTGAGGCGAAGCCGAACACGGGGAGGCATGCAAACACGGGAAAAGCCTTTCTGGACGTGTAATGAACGATATTTTTCATTATATCTCTCCGAAAATAACGAAGAATGATTATTTACATTGAAGTCCACATCCAATTTGACAACAAATTCTGTTGCTTGTCTTATCACCCTTAAACCCCCGATTATCTTCAACACATCATCAATAGTCGAGCGAATTGTATCGTCTCCTCTGCATCTTGCTCCAAATTTCCGAATACTAAAATAACCTTAGTAAGTAGGTAATAACCATTTTATCTCTGCAGCTTCATTCAAAAATTGCTCCCTTGTACAGAACTTTTGATTTTTTTGGGATGTAGCAGAGGGTCTGACGCTTCAAAAAGTCGATGGTTTTGCACAATTTGCTGGCGTTTTCATTTTCTTTTACCGTAAGAATATTCTTAATCATTGAAAACCTACTCCAAAACGTACCTACTCTTTTCACGATTTTTTCAACGCACCAGTTATGAAATTTTTCATATCTCTTTTCGCATCTCTCTTTTGATTTCGCTGGTAATAGTTGGGAACTGGTTTCTGCAGCTTCTCTTAATATATTAGCGGGAATTTCGACTTCACCAAAATCCATTTTTAACACAATGGAAAAAATCGGTTGAGATATATGTCAAAATAAAGCCGCGGTATGCATGGCAACGCATGGGATAGGGATGCTATGGCAAACTTGATTATTCGTAGCGCACGGGAAAAAGTTTTCCAGTGCGCTCGCACGGGAAAACCCTACTTTCGGTGCGCTTGGGATACATGAAAAGACAGTACTTTCGGAGAGGTATAATGAAAAATGAATTATGAAACGTAGGATTACATAGCCCTAGTAGATATCTAATAAATTGCAAAGCGTCTAGAGAAGCAAGGAAGAACCTTTAATTGCACGGAAAGTATTTTTCATGGGCTCATTGATCCTTGCTAAGCTATTTTCAGAGCTAAGCGTGCCAGAAAAGCGGGTAAGCGCGTATTAAGGGTCTGAAAAGTTGTAGCTGGAAAGGATCTGTAGTATATAGAAAGTTTTTAAAATAATTTGTATGGCCATTTTCAAAGCTATTTACATTTTTTCTGAAGGCCTTGAAGGATCTAGAATGGCATATGCAGCTCTGGGGGGGATAATTGAATGGAAATGCGTTATAAAACTATGACAAACGCTTCGGGGATTTTAAGAACCTTTGATTGATCTGGAAAACATTTTTTGGCGCATTCCAGAGACGCGTTCCCTAGAACCATGGAGAAGTTTCTATGCACTTTCCAGAGCTTTCCAACAACCGTTTTAGCACGCGGAGAAAGGTGCGAAAAACTCCCTAAATTCTAAAGGAAAAGTTAAAATCGCTAGACAAGGCCCTGTCAAACTTTCCTAAGGGCCTGCAATGCTCTAATTAGGTGATGGAATGATTTGGGGAGCCACAGATTGCTCCGGAAAATTTTTAAAAAATCGGGAAAACGCCTTTCAAGTACTTTTTATGTTCTGTCTGGAGCTTCATCCTAAAGACTTTTCTATAATGGTAATTGCAGAATCAATTCCTCACAGGAGAGGTGAAATAGTCAATAGACACTATTTACTATAGTTAGAAAACGAAATAAGAAATGCCATTTTCTATTTGAAGTACGTATTTTAAGTAGATTTGGAACAGGTGCCAGTGAATCTTGGAAAATGTAACACAAGAGAGTTTGTGAGTGACGTGCTTATGGAACATTTTTAGTACCTTCCACCCAACTTAGTTTCTCTTACCTCCGCCTATGGCGGCGAGTCACTCTAACCTCACCTTTTTTTCCAAAATATTTTCTTCTAAATAATGAATATGAATGTAGTATTATGTTCTTATAGTGATACAAGCGATTCTGATTCTGAAATTGATGGTATATAATGTATTTTTTCAAAAATGTATACTAAACAATTTTATAGACTGTCCATCGAACGGTATTATTTTAGCAGATGGTACAACATCCTCAATCAAATTAGAAAGTTCGAGACGCTCCAGGGATTCCTCGAGTAGTACAAGTGCGGAATCGAGGGGCGCAAGGGGTAGAGGAAGACGCACGAACAATGTATCACCTACCGTACCTGAAACTAGTACTGAACGTGTCTTTATTTGGGACTTAGACGAAACTATTATAATATTTCATACTTTACTTACCGGTAGTTACGCGGCAAAATATCAAAAGGTGAGTTGAGAGGGATTGGTGTGAAGGATTAATGTGTGCTCTTTGCAGGATGCTCAAAATGTAGTACAATTAGGCTTCAGAATGGAAGAAATGGTCTTTAACATGGCTGATACTCATTTTTTCTTTAACGACATTGAAGTAAGTAACACACAGTCACCAAAGATATTTCATAATTTGTTACCTACTTGTGGCTAATTTGTACCATCAACAATTTTTCAGCTATCCACAAAAGGTCACACTGTAACAAATGGGCAACAAATTATGAACTATTTTTGCTTGCTAGGGATAGATGCTCATTTGAAGGACCATCCACACCATAAACTAATTACTATTATTTATAGGACTGCGACCAAGTTCATATTGATGATGTCTCGTCCGACGATAATGGACAAGATCTAACAAATTACAATTTCGGCACAGATGGTTTTCATGCAGCTGCGGCGGGTAGTGGCAATTTATGTTTAGGATCTGGGGTGCGGGGTGGTGTGGATTGGATGCGTAAACTTGCATTTAGGTATCGGAAAATTAAGGAGACTTTCAATAACTATCGGAACAGGTAAGCTGACTGTGAATGGTTGCACTTGTACTTCATCACTGTGGTTATAGTGTTGGAGGACTTTTGGGTCCGACTAAGAGGGAGCAATGGTTACAGCTGAGGGCAGAAATAGAAAGTATTACAGACAATTGGCTCACATTAGCAAATAAATGTTTAACGTTAATTAATTCGAGGAGTAATTGTGTTAATGTGTTAGTAACAACAACGCAGTTAATCCCAACACTTGCCAAAGTTTTGTTATTCGGTTTAGGAGGAGTTTTTTCCATAGACAACATTTACTCTGCTACCAAAATAGGTTTGTACATCTAAGAATTAGGCGTTTTTTAAATATTTCAAACCTTTTAGGTAAGGAGAGCTGTTTTGAAAGAGTGGTTGCAAGATTTGGGAGGAAGTGCACATATGTGGTGATCGGCGACAGTCAAGATGATGAGGCGGCTGCAAAAGCTTTAAATTTTCCTTTTTGGAGAATAACCAGTCACAGTGAAATTGCTGCATTGTATAATGCGTTAGACATGGACTTTTTATGATTCACATCATATTGTCGATATACGTATATATTTTATAAAATGTGTTTTATATAAATAAAAAAAAAATACTTCCATATACATAAGTGTATGTGCATATTATACCATTGTAAATAATAACGTAAAATAAATTAATAGTTCAAGCGTTAATATTGATGAACTTCAATTAATTTATTTGTAGCAATATATTTGGTCTCGTCCTCTTGAGCGATTTTGTCAGAATCTTTTTAAATGGGACAGATTCGAAGCTTGTGGAAAAAATTGGGTACTATATAATCATAGCGAGGCATTCTCGGGAACAATGTTAACAATTTCATAACTGATTTAGTGGCGCTACTGGCGAGAATACCCTGTATTAACATAAATGTCCATATTGAATAATACCTATCTATTTTTTCTCGTTGGCAAAGTGCCATTCTGATATTTGCTTTATCAACAAAAAACAATACCTAAGTATATTTGCAATTACAATTACTTCATGTGTATATCAGGATTAAATAGGAACCTAATTACCTAGAAAGAAACATGTATACTTTTAGTTTTGATCGTTCGTTGCCCCTGATGAAGTTACAGATGCCCCTGTACAGGAGGGACACTAGATGATTTGTAGTGTAATCATAGCGAGATAATTTAACAGAAATTTCAATAGGTGGCAATTTATATGTAGGGAGTGTTCGCAATGATCTTTACAAAGGCGCCCGCAACAAAGCTGTTTTTAAGTATATGTTCAATTTTCTTCTACATTAAGTAACAACTTTTGTTAAAATTTTACAAATATCCGTCTTAAAATAAAAAAAATAAAGGTGTTGCACCCAAAGGCGAGAACTTCAGTGCATTTTCCATGTATTGATCAATCAATACTTTCCAAAAGGCCATAGCTGTATCCGTTATGTTTTTGCTACTAGAAGCATTTGTGGTTAAAATTAAAAAAAAAGTGTAAATAAGAACGTTGGCATTGTGCAGTTTGCGCATGCGCACATCTGATTTTTACAATATTCGATATGCTGGCCTTTGCTAAAAGCGTCTGTGGTTAAAATTTCATGAAAATATCTACAACTAAGAAAGCATTACCCATGCGCACACCTATCGTTTAGAATATGCGATATGTTTGCCTTTACTAGAACCATTGTGGTTCAAATTTCAAAAATAACATTAAAAACAAACATTTCTATGGATAGCACTGATAAACTTGCGCATGAGAGATTCTGCCTTTACAGCTGTTCCTTATTTATGTCTAAGAATGTGTCACAATTTTGGTTCTGCCATTTAACCGGAAATAAGAGTACACACAGACGTAATGGAGATTTTGTTTGATTCCGATTTATGAAAGGGGAGGCTACTAAGGACCACATGTGGAAAAATTGTTTTACATTATTTATTGTTATCACATACACCAAGAATATGTAACCACAAATTTACACAATATTATGAGCATTTTTGTGGTTAAAACAAGTGCACATGAATGTTTCCTTCGAGTTTTCATCCTGGAAAACTCCCAAAAGAAAAATTTCGTGATTCCATTTAGGGGTGCACAATCTTGGGGTAACAATTTTGAAACGCTTACAAAATCGGAAAAGGATCATATACCCAAAAATTCAGGTAATCTATTTTATTAATTTATTTGTATTTTATTGCCTTTATTTTATATTTTTGAAGGTTTCTTTTTCATATTGCCTTCGTCATTGCCCTACCCTTTTTATTTGAGATTATCTGTGACTTTGGTGACATTTGACCTAACGATTAAATTCAATTGAAGGAAGTCAATACAAATGTGGACGTTTAATTATTGTATATGAAAGTGGGTGAAGTTAAAAAATTTCAACGATTTTTTGAGACTCACTATAATAGATCTTTATAGTTTTCTAGGAATGGGCTGAGTCCTACTTGCTTTTCCTTGTCTACGACCATACATTACTATACCTACTGGAAAATCAAAAAATTGAAAAATGTAGTCTTTGAACTTTGTCTTTGAATAACAAACAATTCAATTACAATTTTCCCCCAGTTTAACAAACATTGTAGTAATACCAAGACGTCATGGTTAGGCACTTATTGAATTTTTGTGGTTTTTCCGTAACGCGCGTATTAACTAGACATTTTCAATTTTGATTTATTATCACGGATTACGCTACAGCTGGGGTAATTTGTGGTATCATTATGTAATAAGAAGAAGCATGGGACAAAATGTTGATCCAGTGGAAATGAGAGCATCCTCGTAGAATAACTCTTAAACAAGACTTTGTGTAGATTTTATAACGTCTGTAATTACACGGTTTCCCAGTAACTGGAACTTCAGAAATGAATGGACCTAAAACCGGAAGCTGTGACCCACTGCATAAAACTTGAGTTAACAAAGGAAATCCCCGGATCTCTCCATACTCCCTTTAGAAACCCAAGAAAATGAGGTTGTTAAACCAGTTGATATGACCAGTCGGGAGACAACCAAATGCCTCCCCCGGTTAATATCATCAACTGCTACCGTTGATGAAATTTCTCATATTTAAAGAACTTACACCTGCTCCTTTGAAAGACCTCTATAGGAGCTGTTGGCAGCTGAAAATCACTGCAGGACATTAATAGAACCCGCTTATACGGGCGCCTAAGCCACACATAACTACTGTATCGCCACAAACCACAACTCTTGTTTCCAAAAAATGAAAAAGTTGAGAGGTTCCACCCTGTATATACAATTTACGATGATACATACATTTTGGAGAGTTGGCAACCATGCAATTTCTAGGTGGGAAAAAAAGTTGCCTGCGCCACCTAGAAAGCACGAACGGGAGTTATGTTTGGCATCTTGTCTTGAATGGCGGTCGTCAACGTTTCGCTCCATAAATGTTTGTTGTTATTTTGTGTTATTTAATGCAGGTAGTAATTTTTGCATTTCTTTATATCGTATTTGTGTTTTGTTTGCCGCATTTTATATTTTTTGTGTGTTTCAATATTTGTTTTTGAAATTTACTTGGTTTAACCGCAATGCAATCATATGTGTGATACCGTTATGCTATTGTTTGTAATTGTTTACGTTTTTGGTGTAATGTTTGCTTAATTTATGTTTATTGGTGTTGATTATTTGGTCTTGTCCCTGAAGTTACATTCATGTAAGTTTTCATTTTATTTTAATATGTGGAAATTGCTGATTCGTTTGATGTATGTACTGACTTGTTGTTTGTTACTAACAATTTTCTCCGTGAATGAAGCAGCCACGGGAGGTGGAAAAAGAAACTGTAGTCTAGAATTATGTGTTAGGGCACCTAATTCCGTGCACTGTCTTCGACATCCAACTGTAGGTTCGAAACCCCGAAACCAGGGGCGGACTACCCATCTTGCAGGAGCGAGATTACGCTAATCAAAGCTCTTCAGTTTAGAATCTATATGCGTTAAATGAGTGGCGATTCAATAATTTCCACATATCTTGTTTTTAGTCAAATTTGCCTACAAGGCCATGTAATTTTCCATCTTGCTTTCAACAAAAGGACTTTATTGCACCAAAGATGAGTCACATCCTGTACTTTTAACCCTTTCTCAGAATCTTGGTACCTGCTCCTACCTGACCCATTGTCCCCAAAAACTTGCTTTAACTTTGAGTGTAACCAACATTGTGTATATGCATTTACTATATTTGTTAACTACTGCTTAAACTTTTACAAAATATTTTGTTAATTAACTTTTGGACTGTTTTAATCAAACTGCAAGGTTTTTCTTACGTCGTACTCTTTTTACCCTTGGCAGTGACTTTTGCGAGAGTACGACACCTTTTGGCTTTGTTTGTTTTGTTTATATTAATGGACATCAACTAAATTTCCGGGTTTTCACAATCTTAATTACGATCATTATTAAACAAACTTTTTACCATTTCAGTGTTTTATTTAACGTTCCTTCCCTACTGTGCTTCAGGTCAAAGCGTTATCTATAACTAACGTAAGGGGGCCCTGCCTTAGATGTTTTATCACGTGCCACTTTTCAAATTTAAGCGGGATCTTGTTTAGTTTTAGAGGGAATAGTAATTCGGGTGGCCATTTTTAAACGTTGCCAGGTTTATTTTATTTCCGTGTTCTTGTAGTGTGAAATTAGCGTAGAACCTGGGGGTTAAGTACACTACAAAGTGATGAATAACTAATATTATTAATTTATTATAATACGCCAAATTCGATTAGTAATGGAATAATGTACAAATACAAATAGGAGAGCAATTAAAAGTCGAACAGTTTAAGGCAAATAGAAAATTACAATCTCAGTAAGTAAGTACCTAAAACATGCAACAAAAAACCACTAAAAAAGTCTGCTCAGAAACAGCTTTCAAAAAAGAAGCAGAAATATGAATTATAGGAACTGAAGAAGATGATTGCTCTGTTTCAGGGATATCCAGCAGTGCTGATGATTCTGATTCATACGAGCAACTACATGAGCTCATTACATTACAATAGTAATAAAAGATGTTTTGATGGAGTTATACCTATAATGTAGAGTTAAAAAAACCTAAGTGTTTATGTAATTATGTGATTACCTTTTCTCGTACAATGAGCTTAGTATGACCACTGATTAAATACTTAAAATATTATCAATGGCATCACAATAATTAATACAGCCAAATTATATTCGGATTTTCCGCTATACTGCAGCCAAAACGTTGAATGTATTGTCGTTTTCCTGATGGTTTTGATAGACATTTTGAACGTTATTGCACTTGCAGTTCTTTAACTAATTTATAAACAAGTATAAATTTAATATACGTCAAAGGCCAATAATGAAACGTGATCGCTGTTTTTTTAGGTAACCCCAAGGCATATTTGATTTATTGTAAAATGAACCTTTTTATTTTCTCGATTTCTACGGTTTTGAAAAACGGAAAATTATAAGTAATAGTAGGTATGTATTTTTTTCTCTAAAAAAACGTATTTAAACTTTTGCTCTAAACTAAAATAATTAGGGGAGCTAGTAATTGACTATAAAGAAATGACCATTGAAATCCCTATGCTGCGTCGCGCTAGGCACCACCCGGTAGATAGTATCATAATAAACTTAAGTTTGAGAACTGCTGATATTAAGTAATGACTGTGAAGCGTACGCCACTGCAAGTTAGAAAGAGAAGAGAAAGCGAAAGAAGTGAGGGTGAACGTGAAGAGAGAGAAAGAGTAAAAATTATTGTTACTGAAATGGAATGTAAATAAATAGTAATTAATTGCGCCAAGAGCATTTAATTTAGTAGGGAATGACCTATTAATTTAAGATTAGATAATTGGGCATGGAATCCCACTCTCCAACTCATACAGTGTGGAAGAATGATTGTAAGATATGACAATATTTACTCAATTTTATCAATACCTTTTGTGTTTAAATGTGGGTTTTAACATTGTTAACATATGCCTCACGAAATGGAGGATTATTCAGTTAATCGCTTGTATCCTCCTTCTTGTTTTTATGTAAAGTGTACGGCCTGAAGAGGTAAAGTAAAGTTTCTTTCATCATTTATATTTTGTAGTATATCGAATGCAGTTGGACGCTCCGGTACCGTTGCCTGTGCTGTGTACGGATATCCATCTTGAGATTCCTAGTTATTTAGGCCGGGACTACCATGGGGATATATCTCATATAAAAGCAGCGAATCTATTAAATCTTCAACCTAATGGTGCTTATCTGGTACGGAAGAGTAGATCTGCCAACGGGCATTTTTACACATTAAGTCTTAAGTATGTACAAATTGCTTGGTTTCATGCGTTAAAGATCTTACTTTTAGATTTAACGACAAGATCCACCATTACAAGTTATATTATGATCCTGCATCAGGCTTATACATCCGCGAAAAAAGATACGATTGCGTTCGATCCCTAGTAGCTGATGGTCTTGTTACAATGTATCTAGAGTTAAAAGCACCAGTGTTTTTACAACGATTACCCACTGTAAACTATCAAGAGAGTCCGTACATGACACTCAACAAAAGAAAGTTACAAACTCTCACGAAAGAGAGGGCCAAGTATTCACTATGTGCACGGAATATTTTCCCTGCACAGAATCTCCAAGTCAACGATGTCGAGAAGTACGAAAAATCTCATGTGTTTAAGATTACCACGTTCAAAGGATTGAATTGGTGTGAACTTTGCGGAAATTTCTTGTGGGGATTTTCAGCACAAGGTGTTAAGTGTGAGGATTGCGGGTTGATTGCCCATGGTAAATATAATCAGTGTATTTATTGGGGGGGAGCTTGGTTTATAGTGGCAGGATCAGAATATTTCATTGGGTGAGTCCTTATGCAGGAGAGGGTGAAGATCGAGTTAAACAATTCATGATTGTTAATACAAATAGAAATCTGTTATTTACATAGTTTTTGAAAATCGGTCTTGATTGGCTCTTGTGTATAACCAGTACACAAGAAGTCAGAAACTAGGTCTCACACACACACAGTATGTATGGCTTAAATTTCAGCTATCAATTTTCAATCTTTTAAAAACATTGCATTACTTGATTCGCAATTTGCATATAGCACCAAGTTCTAATACAGAATGTATAGAAGAATAAAACATATTGTGCATTTTCCGAGACATTTTCATTCAATTTTAATTTCTTCAAATACAATTCATTTCTCACAGCCTGCAATTTTATGTCCAGTAAGTTAAGGTAATGAAAATCTGTTGCCTAGCAATTGCATTCGAAATACTGTCAACCTAAAAATGCTCCACTTTGGTGTCGCATTTTTATTAGTTGACAGTTTATCTCGTCTAATTGCTAGGCAACAGATTTTCATTACCTTAACAACCCAAATTTACTTGTAAAATACAAACCTCTTGTGCAATTATAAGTGATAAAATGGTTACATTTCTGTATTAAAAAAAGGAAATTATTCGATTTTTTTTTAAAAAAAAAGGACAAACAATTACTTAAACGTAGGGTCTGACCACAAAGCCCTACATGAAATGTTTTATTGAATTGGCTAACTTATTATTATTTCAAGGCTCTGGTTTCTTAATAGTACAGTGACTAGCTCAACGGGCCATTTTAACGTTTGCATACCATTCAAATGCTTTTGGGGTTTGATCTATTCGCCAGTGAAAGGGTTAATTTTTCAACCAAGAAACTTACATATGTTTTCAGACGGTTTATCATGAATAACTACAGAAGTAAAATGGTAAATAAACAATACATATCCAAATATTGACTGTGCTCTTCTAATAGAAGAATTTTTCTATGTGAAATGAATGAAGTCATGTAGGCGTTTTAAATCTAAATCATGCAAGTTATATTTCTAATCTACCACCATTTCCCGGATAATAGTGCGTAATGATATTAATGATAGTGTGGTAAATTCGTGAGAAGCCCTCGTATTTTTAAAATTGATTTTGAATGACTGAATGGTCAAAACGGTTCTAAGATTCACCAAGAACACAGTGTGTATTTTTTCGTCCAAGTCGCATACCTTCACAGAAACAGAATCAAAAATCATTTTCAATTTTTTTAATTATCGTGCCCCCACAGGGACAGACAATCAGACGTACAATTTCATGAAAGTCTAAAAGCTTTCTGCTTAACTGATCGCTATTATTAATTTAGATGGGATAAGAGTAGTGTGAGAATTGACTTTAGAAAAGGGCGTTATATATTTTGTAGATTGATGCCACTGAATTTGTAACTGTAGTTTCAAGAGGAACAATTGCCCAAGTTTAATAAAAAGTGTATCATTTTTAGGAAGATGCTCTGAGAAATTTCCTAATGACTGCATACCTGATTTGAAATATTTACGAGGCGTTTTTGGAATCGAGCTAACAACCCTGCTAACAGCCCACAATGCCACACTGCCATTTGTTGTAACTAAATGCGTTACGGAAGTAGAAGCAAGAGGACTAACAAGCGAAGGAATTTATCGTCTAAGCGGATTTGCGGAGGAAATCGACGCTATTAAAATGGCGTTCGATAGGGATGGCGAAAAGGCAGATTTAAGTCAAGATAAATACCCAAACATCAATGTAATTACTGGTGCCTTAAAGCTATATTTGAGACTACTTCCCATTCCTCTTATTACATTCTTGGTGCATCCCCTTCTGATTGATGCCATGCGTAAGTGCTAATAAATACTCGCACTTTGTGCAACAATAATATTTTAGAGCACAAGAATTTAGATCTGAAAATATCATCAATACGTCACGCACTTTTCTCTTTACCAAAACAGCATTATGCCACCTTACAGTATATGGTCGAACACTTGAATCGGTAAGTGAACTCTGCCTAGTCTGAGATGTCCTAAGTTTCACTTTTAGAGTATCACTTCACGCTGCGATTAACAAGATGAACTCTCATAATTTAGCAACAGTATTTGCCCCTACATTAATTGGCCCAGCCGAAATTACATCATCCGTGCTGCCAGATATGACTACAGATATATTGTTAATTGAAACTTTAATAACACATTGTGGCAAAATATTTAATTGCAGTCATTAACGCGCAATTAAGGAGCAGTATTACCAATTTGATTATTTCTCGTTAATTTTGTTAATCCTTAGTGTAGGTCTTTGTATGTAACTTGTCTCTGATCTTGTATGTTTTGTCGAAAATGAAGCTGATTGTGATTTTATACTTCCTCATATGTGATATGTTTATACACAGATTAAAAAAATTAATTATTATTGACTTTTTATGGAATGCTTTATGTAAAAGGTATCAGATCACACCTCAAGTTTTCAGATGGAACACCCTGTAGATTTTAGAGAAATATAACAGATTCTCTTTTCAAAAGTATACCTAACGCCATGTATGGTATTCAAAAAAAGTTCAAGATCCAAAATCCAAAAAAGATTTTGAAGTTTTTTTAAAGCTCTTTTAAAGTATATATTTTTGAAATGGTTTTTAGATTAAAACCTACATTTAAACAATGAGGTTAGATCTGATAAGTTTTTTACCCGATTAAGAAAATGTAGGGTCGTTCCAAAATTGATAATTTTTTGATTTCCTGCTGTATCTCTTAAGATGGCAAACATTTTAAAGTTTCGATTTTATCATTTGATGTTTGACCCAAAAAAATTACGGAGAGATACTCATAAAAGTGTAATCCTGTACATTACAAAGAGTATTCATTAGAATAGCATGAGAAAAAGGTTTAAGAGTTGAATGTGCATGTGAAACATTGAGATTTTAAAAGATTCCAATTGTATTGGGCTTTTTAGACTTAGATGTTGTGCAAGACAGTTTCTAGAAAGATCTCTATCAACATTTCGAAAGTCCCTCAGAAGCTTTAAGAAAATTTGTAAAATTTTTAGTAAAAGAGACCTAAAATCAGAAAATTCCGAGAAAAGAAGTAGGTATATTAGTAAGTATATATTGATTTTAATTCTAATTCTAATAAATGACGATTAATATTTACTTATTAGTAAATTCCGAGGTAAATTCTTAGACCGGAAAGAAGAAAAGTTCAACAACTTTACGTAAAAAATGGAAATTGCGGATAATTATAGAAAAACGCTTCAAAAGTTTGTTAAATTACTGTTATAAATTGATTTCTTGTAGGTACCTATTCAATTGAAATATCTTAAATTCTTTGGGCCCCTAGGTTATACTTATATCCTATTGAATCTTATGGATCCATCTCTGCAAACACCCTGAGACGTTCCACCCTGTATGTACATCTTACGCTGATGCACACATTTTTAACAAATCCGGCAACACCGTAACTAGAGGGGAAGATACCGAGTTGCGCGTCCTTTTGAATCATCCATAAATAAAACATGAATCATTTTACTTCAGTACCTACTAACGTTCAGTCAAAATTCGCAGTAGGTTCGTTTTATAATATACTCAAGTGCCGTGGCTATTTATTATTTATCAGGTAAAGTTTATTAATTAAATTTATACAATTATACAGGCTGTTTTACGCAAATCGTTACCTAAAAGTATATTTAGGCTTTCATTGATAACTTAAATCCGCAAATGTGCATACAAACATAGTTTTTCATGATCTATCTAAATAAAATATTATCATAATCGTTTCACTTCCGGCTTTACTGGACGTCTATAGCAACTTTCTTATTTTATGTGGAACACCCTATATTTCATTGCATTTTTAAAATTTACATGAAAATCTAACAATCTAAGTCTTAAGTCCCCAGCATCAAAGGTTTTCAAGTTATTCAAGATTTTTATTTCTTAGTTGACTTGAATTAAAAAAAATCTTTAAAACTCGGCAATACTGACTTGATGCTACATGAGTGATTTAAATTTTGATCGCGCTTCTACAGGGCGTTTTAAAACAAGGTCAATTTTAATAATTTCATACCTTAAAAAGTTGTAATTTTTGAGAAAGGTACAAGCCAAGCCGCAGGTGGTTTTGTCCTTGATTCGAATAATGTAGGCCTGATCGATCCGCATTTAAGGAGATAAGATATTTAAATTGTAGGAAATTTGAAGGTGTGTCCTTTTGTTAAATTTGATTAGTTTTTAAGATTTTTGTATCAATCTGGGTAAGTAGGTGACAGGCGTGATAAAATTAATGGGGCTTTATACGTGATTTGGGTCAAAAGATGGGGGGGGGGGGCTTTCACGAGATTCGGGTCACTCGAGTTTTTCAGTTTTGAACACCGAGAAGTAAAATCTGAAGAGTCACTTTAGTTTGTTCGTGATTTCGCTTGAGTTTTAAACCGGAATTCGAAAGTCCGTCGTTTCAGACCGATCCGTCGTTTCAGACCGATCGAAACGACGAATCGATAGTGTATGTCAAGATCGTTAACGATTTACTTCATCGAATTGGATATCGGACATCGCAACAAAAACGCATGCAATCGTGAATATCGTAACGATAAATCGACAGTGTATGGCTCATTGCGATCAACGATTCGACAGGGCACGTATGACTTCTTAAATTATTTAATCACGATGGTTCGGTTGTAAGCGATCGATCGTAACGACCAATCGTTTCGTGTGTGAGTGGTAAGCTTTGGGCAATCTATTGTCACGATATCGCTTCAGATCGATCGTGACGACGGATCGTTTCGTGTATGGGGCCCTTAAGAATTCTAATAGTTTTCAAGGCTCTGAAGGTTCAAAAGGTTGCAAAAGTATCAAATGTGATTTTTCAGACTTAAAAACTAATTGCGTTTTTTGTTCTGTATATTCTAGAAATGTTTTAACAGGCGTTCTATAAGAAGATAGTAAAAAGATTCTAAGAGCATCTTAAGATGGTACAAAGAAGATTCTATAAATAAGTACTCTAAAAAGAAGTTCTAAAAGGCCCCATACACGGTACGATCGATCTGTCCGATCCGTCGTTTCAGACCGAACGAAACGACGAATCGATAGTGTATGTCAAGATCGTTAACGATTTACTTCATCGAATTGGATATCGGACATCGCAACAAAAACGCATGCAATCGTGAATATCGTAACGATGAATCGACAGTGTATGGCTCATTGCGATCAACGATTCGACAGGGCACGTATGACGTATTAAATTATTTAATCACGATGGTTCGGTTTTAAAAACATGTAAGCGATCGATCGTAACGACCAATCGTTTCGTGTGTGAGTGGTAAGCTTTGGGCGATCTATCGTCACGATATCGCTTCAGATCGATCGTGACGACGGATCGTTCCGTGTATGGGGCCCTTAAAAGTTTCTGGAGATCCTAAGCAGATCTTCCGAAGAGTCTGAAAAGTTTCTACGTTTCCAAGAGATACTCCAGTATAATAAGTATTAATAAAATTATAAAAAGATCCTAAAAGATTTTTCTGAGGCTCTGAAGGTTCTAAAGATTCTGTAGAGATTTTAAAAGGAAGAAGATTCAGGCATTCCAAGGAGCTAACTTCTGAAACTTTAAAGACTGTTAAGTTTTGAATGAAATATTTGCGTGAATTTCATCCGTTCATTGACATGTTTGCGATCTATAAGCCCTGAGACAACATAGTAACTTGCAGTTTGTTTATTTAATGTTTCAACAGGTAAGTTGAACGTGGGGCAGTACTAAATTTGTTGCTTAAAGTATATGAGTACCAAATTAAGGGGGCTCATTTATAGTATTCCATTTGGAATAATTTGATTTAGTATATACTAGCCTGAACCTGTACTTTTCGCTGCCCTAGGCTTTAGCCTACTCAACCTTTGCGAAAATTCACTCCTGTTTCTAAACCTTTGAGCATTGCTTCCTCGGGGTACTATTATTCCTATACATACTTAAACTTCTTCTGGACCACTGTCACCAATTGGGACGTTTATGGTTACTTAGCGGAAACTAGTAACGTATGCCTTGATTTACTCAAATTAAATTGCGTATGTACTTCGTTATTAACGTTTAAACAACTTAATTCTCAGGAAAAAATCGTAGAGGGGGCCTCTCGGCACATAGTCAAAGCTTAATAAGCAAAAAAGTTACAGGCTCAGTTACACAACGCCAAACACAAACGAATTTCAGTTATAAAAAAATACGGTGAAAGTGATAGAATTTTGGAATTTTTGATCATCCATATCAATAGATGTAGCGTAGCCCGAGAAAAGTTAAATGTAGCACATACCATAGCCAATCGTATAAGTACATATACAAGCCGTCTTGTATTGGTCATGGTGTATTATAAAAATAAATGCCCGATCCGATCAAATTTGGTATTGAATATGAGACCTCATTTCCAAGTTTTTACATGTCATTCCCGAGGGCTATCCCCTAAAAAATTTCATGGCATCTGAGGTCATGTCAAAATGTACGAATACTACCTATAACAGCTACTTTACTATTATACTTGTGACTAGAATCACTTTAGTTTTATAAAAATTGGATTGATTTCTTACTAATTAAAATTTTCGGAGTTTTTAACTCCATTCCGTGCGTGTTTTTTTTGTAAAGTGGCGAACTAGAAGCCTTTGTTCATTGGATTTAATTCGAATAGGGTATAAATTAATGAAGGACTAGTACAAGGAAACGAATGTTTTCTAGTATTTCTGATAGTGATGGAAATAAATGTTACATGTGAAAATGGAATTAGATTTAATATGATGTGCCAAATTACCCTTTGTGCAATTTAAAGAAGCGTATGGTAAGTTTCAAAAGTGAGTTGAAATTTGGTCCTATTCGAAACAAATTAGACGTGTTTGGGCATTTTTTAGATTTCTGGAAATGGTTTACTACGGACTCCAAATTTAAGTTGGGGTAGCTTGTAGGGAACGAGGCGGATATTTTGGAGTGAGCCCCTCTCTGAATCCGGTACTGGTTGGAGTGGATGTTTGTTTAATTCTGCAGTACTGTTTCACAAAGAGAACCTAGGTACCAAATTTTACCCGACGCGGACAGTGTCTTATGCTTTCAGATGGAATCGCAAATTATTTCAATTAGATAACACCATTTGGTAATTCTAATCCTTCACTTATCGATACCACCATAATTCGCAATAGGAAAGAACGACTTACCTTTATCCTCCTCATTCCTTTTCGTGTGGTTTCTGCTAGGGTTTCTGAAACAAATCGTATAAATTTGAAAATGGAATCAACCACGAGTCTGGCTAGAAACAATAAATTACTGAAATATAATATCAGAAAAGTGAACGCGTTTTATAAATTTCAACAAAGGACGATGTGTAATTCACGTACTGTAGCCATACTAGCCCTAATATTAACAGCAATTAACAAATTACCTTAAGAATATATCGAGAAGGACCAAAAATTGCAAGTTAAATTGTCACTACTTCACTGTGAACAGTTCAAATACGACTGATTCTTACTACAAAATCGTGTTGGATATTCCCGAGGCCGGTCTGGAACGATAACGCACCTGCAGTTCTTCGCGCTTATCTACACTGCCAGACTTTTGATAAATCATATTTTTAATAAAATATTTACCTTGTATTTGCAAATCGGTTTGTGCAAGTTTGACTAATTCTCAAAGAATGATAACAATGGTTTTCGTGTACTTTATTTACACCCTCGTTCAATGAAAATTAACCCCTAAATAATTTTCAGTAGAAACACCTATTTATTACTCGAAAACATACAAATTGATTTTACCCCATTTTTTAGATTTTAATTAACACCCTCAAAATTGCAAATAAAGTGATACGTCGAGAATGATTATTACGATTAATTCTATAAATTTTGATTGATGAAAGGGTAGGAACGCTACGTAAAAAATGTGAAAAGTGTGTAGAAACTCTTCTAAAAAGGTATTAGAGAAACAATCATGAGGAAGAGCGATATAAAGCGTTAGAAATCGTTCAAAAAGCCTTCGAAAACTCCTGAAGTACACATTTAAAATGATTTCCAGAGCCTTTATAACGCATTTCAGAGCTTCGTAAGTGGATTTCAGCCAGGCGTGCCTACAAAGCACTAAAAAGGAGTACAAAGCTCTGAAAAAGTGTTCTGACATGTGCCAAAATCCTAGAAACGTGCGTATAGACCTCTTATGGCCGTTTGCACTGACAAATTTAAGTGGAGCCTAGCTTAAGCGTAGCTTAAAATCCATGGCAACCATTGTCTCAATAATCGATGCCATGGTTTTTAAGCTAAGCTCCGCTTAAATTTGTCGGTGCAAACGGCCATTAATTGCATTTTAAACCATTTCTCTGTGCATTTGTTTGCCACCATTAACATCATATCAATTTTAGACAGATTAAAAATTACAAAAAAAAAACAAAATGTTGTACACAGAACACAAATAAATTATAAAGAAATGCAAAGATTACTTTAGACATTTCATCTCAAGCAACATCCTTTATCCCCTATTGCCTTCCACCTCAGTACCATGTGCTGTACCATTTTGTTCTTAAACCCTCAAAGAATCTACACACCGGTTTTGTGAAATTCCGACGACTTTCGTGCTCGGCTAAGAATTGCAGTTGCAATTAATTTTTGAATTTAAAGAAAATAGCACAAAGCAATTTCGTAGATATCAAAATGTTCTGCACCCCTGAAACATTTTGAATTTCGGTATATAGTCACATAATCATCCTCTTGATATGTAGTAACGGGTGTCCCAAAATTAACGCAAGATTTGAATTTGCCGCCATTTGTGCGGTGAAGTGTTGGCAACCCTGAAAAAAAAGCAATTTGACAGCTAACAGTATAGGGTTATTAAAAATGGAGCGTTACACGATAGAACAACGTGTCTTCATTATTAAAGAATATTTCAAAAATAGTGAAAGCTTGGCGGCTGCAGTTCGAAAATTTCATACAAAATATGGTCGGAATAGTGTTCACATTCGAACGGCTTGTTTTTGGACGACCAGTGTGTTTGGCGTCTCCAACGGATCCAGTCTCCATGAATTTTTCAATTAATCTCTTCACAGTTGACGAAGTTAAAACACTATTCCGACCATATTTTGTATGAAATTTTCGAACTGCAGCCGCCAAGCTTTCACTATTTTTGAAATATTCTTTAATAATGAAGACACGTTGTCCTATCGTGTAACGCTCCATTTTTAATAACCCTATACTGTTAGCTGTCAAATTGCTTTTTTTTCAGGGTTGCCAACACTTCACCGCACAAATGGCGGCAAATTCAAATCTTGCGTTAATTTTGGGACACCCTTTATAAACACATTTGTGGCACAAGCCAAAGTAGCCATATTTCCAAAAGGATTTGTTTTTGATAAGTAATACGAAGTTGAATGGCGGTGAAATATGTTTTATTATAGTTTTCATAAAACGTGTCGCGGTCTTTAATTTTGCTACACAACTGCTTGCTCGATCAGAGATATTTATTTAAAAAAAAACCACTAAATTGTTGGGACTACTCCCTCTGCGTAGGTATTTGCAAGAATTTTATTTATTCAAAAAGGAAGCACAAGTAGACAAAAATACAAAATTAAAGACTTAATTAGATTGGTAAGAGTAACTGTAGCTGTTTCTGTTGGACACAACAGTGTTTGAGTTTAGGTGCGGTATGTCTTCAAACATGCAGACTCCTGGTTCATTGTTGTGACATTTGATGTTAGGATTTGGGTTTGGTATGGGAACCGCGTTAGGATTGCGAGGATCTGCGTAGTAAACGTAAACTGCTCGAATGCCTGCACCACATAGTTGGTTATACTCTGCTTTGTTAAGGAGCAGCGATTTAGCTCCATTGCAGATTATGTCGTTGTTCATTACAGCGACATTTATTGGACCAAAAGATAGACAAACGCGATCATTAACTACTGCATAAGAATCGGCATAACAGAAGTCTTCATTCGATCTAACGGTGAACGGTTCCAAACTTCCCTTACAGTGACCGTTTTCAATAATTCCATTGCAAACAGTGCGAGCACCATCTTGGATGATGAAAGACTGAACTGAAACATCACAATTAACCCATACTTAATATAACAATATCAACATACCATCTTTTCCGTAATACGTAACAGTTGTTAGTCCTCCAACCCCTTTCATCATTTTTTGTTTTATTGGAATCGCATAAACCGGCGATAGCGATTGCTGAACGTTTTTTACAATAGTTTCGCCCAAATTCTTCATCTGAGATTGCAAAGAAAAAACGCCCGATTTAGCCAACTGATTGTGAACAGAGTTTTTTATCTGGTCCCCTAGGTTGGACAAGTCTGGACTAAAACGCGTGGGCCCCCCTGCGTCTTCTCCAAAGGGAAATCCTGGCCCGAAGAATTCATTTGCTAAAGGAAATATTTATAGTTAAGCACTTCATTTACTGATATACATCCTAAATTAAAATTATTTCTTCTGTGAAGTTGTTTAATATAGAGATCTTGTCAATAGGTTTATGTGTATACGTTTGTTACCGACGATATTGTGTAGCAAAATATCTTTATTATTTGGCATTGGTAATGTTTATCAAGCGTTTGTTGTTATTTAAAGTTAAGAAAGTGTAATACAGAGCGATGGCAAATCATTTATGCCTGTTATTGTGTGGCTTTTACTGAGGAATTTTATTTTTGAGTGAAACATCGAAAAAGAAGGTGGTATTTGGAGGAACTGATCAAGCTTTAGAACTAGAAAACAAGAACTGGTTGTACATGCACATTTGGACGGTTGTCTAGGTTTAGCTATGCGGTTATTTGAAATCTAAGGTTTTTGAGGCTAACCGAGACTTCAGAATTCGTCCAAAAATTAGCCACGTCCCATTGGCTATACTACATAGAGTGAGGAACACATTCAGCAACAGATTGCGATAATGCGTAAGAAACAATGAGGGTTAATACAATTTTCTAAAAGTGAACCATCTCAGAATTTCCACTAATGCATTCTGCGTTTCGACAACAAATTTAATAAACAATGAAATCTGGTTTTGTAACAAACATTTTAAATCTTCCCGTGTCAGTGCCAGATCCTGTGTAAGCGGACAGGCTATTCCTGCAAAGGCACAACATACATACGGCTTGCATATAAGGGAATCGCATCTAATAAAAAATGAAAGTTTCAAAATACCAGAGTACCTAGTCTACCGTACTGATCGGAATACCCGGCAAGCATCAGAAGGGGTAGCAGTTATCATCCAACGACAGATACTGCACTACAAAATCCACACGGACAGACAGAGGGACAATAGCGTTCATTTTCCTTTTGGAAAATGCGCTAAAAATGCAGTAGGAATCTGTAATGATCATAGCATAATTCTATATCAAGTACTTACGTTGTCCCCAACCGGCTCTTCCGAATTTTGTCCAAATTGGACAAAAGGTTCGCCATGGAAACTATTTCTATACACACAGACATGAACATTGATAAAATCAATGCCGGCGAAATGTTTTCAGTTAATCTAAGAATTTCAGTGCATCCCACACCATCATTTTTTATGAAAAACCCACACTTAATATAAATAATAAATGATTAAAATATTGCAATCTAATAAAATGGGTAGGTATTCACCAATCGCCATAGTACACGACTTTATATTTCATGGCTTTCGTGAAGAAACTTTAACTATCGCCTACTGATAATCCGAATAGGTACGTATAGGTAAAGGAATTGCTATAAAAATGCCACTTATTATGCGTGGAAATCTATAATGAAGTGGAAATGATCGAAACGTACCTACTATAATTTCTTGTAGGTACATTCAAATGGTATGTAAATGACAACTGAATAATACAATAAAAATAAACATTATCGGTGTACAAAAGAAATAAATAATACCTACTTACCATAATTAACCAAGCGAAATAAATAATGGAAATTTTGAGCAACAAAAACAACACTTACCGGCACACTGTAAAACAAAAATAAATTAAGATATCCCAGAGATGTCTACTAAACTTACAAGATGTAACGTTACGAGTAATAAAGCTTTCCACATTTTCACGTGCGTCGTACTTGAGACTTAAAAACAATATAATTAAAATCGTGCAATTCTCTCACTCGCTTATACGTTTACAAGGTTACGAATTCGAACTGCGATAATTAACAAATAGTTCGCGGCGATCTCATTTTATAGTTGTCTGAACGTCATGCATGTTTTGATCCACCAAATTCAAATTCCCCATCCCATATTTCGCAACGTCTAAAAGTCGATAAAGTCCAAGATTTAGGATCTTGCCAAACATCATCTTTTTTGCAATTTTCTATTACCTATCTACCACAAAGTTTGCCAGTACCCAGCTTCTAAATTCGAATGCATCCTGGCGATATTGGCCAGTACGAAATTGCTTTACTAAGGACAGTATTTCCGTAACAGATTAATCAAAGGAAGAAAATGGAAGGTGTTTTTAGTTGGTGCATTTCATTAGCCAAACCTTTACACCTCTATGAAGATTCGCCCTGGAAAATTCGCTCCCGGCTTAATCACCCCCAAGAAAATTCGCCCCCAGGTAAGATTTTCTTCCAAGAAGAATTCGCCTTCGAAATATTTACTCTTGCGGAAGAAGATTTTGCGCCAGCCCGAATACTCTATCGCTAGGAACTCGCTCCAAGGCTAATTCATGTTCAAGAAGGTTCGCGCTCAACGGATTGACCTGAGGAAAACTCGCCTTTGAAATAACTGCTATTTTTTGATAGAGGGTGTAAAAGTTTTTTAAAGAGGTTGTTTTTATTTATTTTCTTCCCACTAAAGGAAACCCCTTATGATGACAAATAAGCCTACCAAATTTTATTTAAATCGGCTGAAAGGTTTTTGAATAAATTTGAAACTTTTACACCCTGTGTCTAGAAAACGAAGCAAGTTGGGACATATACGATTATCTGAAAAAAATTTCCTTTTTTTTGCTGGTAAATACGCCCTTAAAATCTTTGCATTCAATTTTGAATCACTCTGTATTATAAACAATGCGGGGCCTAAAACTGAACTCTGTGATTCATCACTAGGCAATTCTATACCATTACCGATCTATTGCACAGAGGCGATTTAAATAACTCAAGAGCGGTGCCACGAATATCGCAATGAAACATTACAATTAGACTACTTAGATTTACGATATCGCACGCAGCTCAAAAATCAATAAAGTCACACAGAGCCATATCAGCTGATTTGTTTTTTTATGAAAACATGTTGGGCACTATTAATTATTTTACAATTTTGAACAGATGATAAATTAACATTTTCACAAGTGTGAATGAGTCTCTCTTTATCGGCAAGGGTAAATAAAGTGAAAAAAATGATTATGCATTCTAATGACATTCGTCATTCTGACTACAATTGGGACGCGGAGTACGAAATAAGTTCAGAACAGAAAACAATGTTGTTTTCATGGAAACGACGCAAGAACCTAAGCTTGCTATTTGTGACATCTAATTTAAAATCAGAATTTTAAAAAGTGTTATAATGACTTGCCTTTTGCTATAAAATAAAGTTTTGTATTATAGACGGCAATAAAGGGTAAGTTGTTTAAGTATTTATGACGACTCAAAACTTTGGAAAAATTGGACAAAAGGCCAAATGGCCTGTAGTTGCACACGTTACTGGGATCTTCCTTTTTTGTGAAGAGGTTTTACAACTGCTGGTTGCAGACGTTCTGGCATTGTAAAGATGTATATACAATGGTTCTGGGTAAACATAAGATTATGTAACACAACGGTTTAGTTGTCAAACGATTGACTATGCTAATTTGATCTTCCCCACACGATAGTAAAGATTTTAATAAATAGTGGAAATTAGCAACTAGTGATGAGTGAGTGTGAGGTGAAGAACATGGATTCTTAACGCCAATAGGTAATTTCCATCTCACTAAAGCAAACGGCTTTACTTTCATTGAAATGAGCTACATAAACGTATGTAGGTGAATGACACATGTATCCAATTATTAATTTCCCCTCCTAGAATTAGACTGTAGAAGGCAATTGTGTAGCTGTAGAGTAGAGTAATAGCATGGAATAAGTAATTATACTTATTCAATGATAATAGTACACATACCTACATTATTACATCACATAGTGTGTTTTTCTGACCATCTTGTAAATTCCTGATGATTTAGAGTATTCGTAAGGTGTTCCTGATGATTGTTAATTGTACAGGTACGGCAACTGTTGTATAAAAATGGTCGTGCAATTATTGTAACAAGCTATAGAATTGGAAATAATGAGTTCACATCTTTAGTCGGATACCTACACAGTGTATGGCGATTGGTGAGTAATTAAAACCAGAGCGGACTGGATTACCATTAAACATTTACTAGCGTATTCTGATAATAGTATCAAACAGTGCAGTAGCAACAGTGGGTTCCACTCCATATATTTTTCAAAGGCAAGACACGTACCTATGGTTATATTTTTTTCAAACAATTTAAAGCACTTATTTGTAAATGTACATATTACCTAATTTTTAATCACAAAAATCACAAAACTTTTATGTTTAGTACACTATACAGGCTGTTTCACGTAAACCGTTACCTAAAAGTATTCAAACTACGATTAATAATTTAAATCTAAAAATGTGCATACCAACATACTTTTTTCATGATCTAAGAATCAAGAAAATATTATGATGATATTATGCTTTGATTGTAATAACAAAGAGTACCCATAAACTCTTTGGTAATAATAAAGAAACAAGCTTTTTAACACCATGTACAGAAGACAAGAAAGCAGGGAGACAAATGTCATGAATGCGACAAATTCCAAATCCACCAAATTTAATAGGTAAAGTAGCTTGACACCATTGAAGAATATTGAGACGTATGTTAAGAATTTTTTCTATATATATTTTCCAAAAGGGACTGTTCTTAAAAGGAAATTAAATTTTGGTACGAAAAGACAGTTCTTGGTCACAGTATAAGCCCTGTGACCATCAGATTTGGGTTTTCTCGATCAGAAATTTTTATGCCGGCAACTAAATTTTGAAAAAAAAAGACTTCTAAGTCGGGTATTTCAGAGCATATGAAGATCTCACATTTGGTGAGGTTTAATTCCAGACCAAACATTAAGATAAGATTCTGAAGATGAAATAATTGGTTGAATTGCAAGACTAAAAATCATAGAGGCGCAAGAATTGCCTTTTTGAGCTCCAACACAAGAATTATTTAAATTTTTGCCAAAAATAAGATGATTTCGATAACATTGATAGACATTGTACTTCTTAATGAATGCAATCTAGTTCGACTGAGTGGAAGCGTTTTTGAAATCCAATTTAAGAACTTTGCCATAATTATGGCTGTCATTCACAAAAGTACGTACCTACGGATACGGTATGGATTGCTGCTACGCCACCTAATTTATTTGCCACTCCAACTTGATGAAGGGATTTGACACTTTTTTTTACAATAAATGACAATGGGCGTAACTGACTTTACAAATGTTGTGAGAAATTTAAACAATTTGTGATCATCCGGTATACGAATCGAGATAATCAACATTGAAATAAATTTTTGCAATGAAGCATGTTTGGTGTATAATACTAGAATTATCCTACAAAGGAATCAGTTACGGATAACTACAAAACTGAAACAAATTCTGCAAATGGGTTCATGTTCGTGCATTAATATACGGTAAAACGGTGCTTTAAACGTAAAATCTTATTTATTAGAACTAATTATTTCCAAAAATACCATATTAACGTTCTAATCAGTGTGGGCGACAAATAACTTCGTTTCTCATAGCGGTATACATCAAAGAGTTGCTTATCATATCATACTGAAGCATATTACCTTTAAATATAAAATGTATGCTTTGCCCTATACGTGATGAAAACGGCTATTTAATTTCAATTTTTGAGGGTAGACGTTGTCCATTTCCATTTAATCCCTTTGGATTTTCCCGAAAACTGGGGTTTTCTTCAAGGAAGAAAAGAGCTCTAAATCAATAGGGTTCATCTACAAGACACCGTAAACAATATTTAGTAATAAAACGTATAGGTATAGGTATTTGTGTCCTACTAGAGACTCTATCGTGCTAAAAAATCCGATGACAACGACATCGTAACAGGATTTTTTTGTAAAAACCATATTTTTAAAGGTCGTATTAAAAATGTGATTGACAATTCTTAAATGTTCAAAGAATGAAAAGTAAAACTTCCTTCGAAATTAGAAGTTTATTTCTCACCCGGTTCAAGGGTTCGCCATCGCGGATTAGAAGTTTTAGAAACATTTTTATAAAATGGGAAAAGAAAGAACATTAAGAACTGTTGAAGATAATTGTAACACGCTTTAAAAACAATGTATAGCACACAGTGGGTAACCATATAAAAATTTGTTGGAGTAGTTTATGGGACCTAAAGGGCGATGTTCCCTCATGTGTGATATTTTTGTTCATCCATTGTCGCACCCAGTTTAAATTTCTGATAGATTCCCACTGATGGACATTATTCAAATTGATACACTGTATGGTAATGCCATAGTCATAGTCATAGTATAGCCATAGTTAGGTTTCCTTGCGCTTTTCTTGCACTTTTACACACATGCCCACGACTTTTCATTCGTACATCATCAAAACAATTTTTGTTTACGTTTGCCTATCTTAATTTCAAGATTAATAAAATTGTTGTAGCAATCAAGCTTGTACACGGTGCTATAAAATGAAACGAAGGATATCGGTTTTCCCAAGAGCAGTTGCTAATCTACGTAAATTCCAGTAATTCAAGTGATTGAAAGAAAAGAAGTAATTTCACACAAAAAATCGATTACGTTGGAATTTTAAAAAAATTTTAATTCTAATTATGTCTCTAATTGCGTCTTCCTCCGACATTATTAGGAAAGATTGTTGCATTTGTTTATCAATTGGTAGAGTTTTGTTGATATTGGGAAACAATGGTTTGTGGTGCAATTTTTTGTAGACTTAGGGCTTATTTACCAGAAGGAATATTCGCCATTTAGCTTTTTAAGTTATATAGCACAGCAGTTGTCTACTAAATTACTAAATATACACACATTTGTAACTATAATAAGCGTTCAGTGACACCAGGTAGAACAAAAACAATTGTTTGGTATAGTGTGTAAGTTAGCAAAGGCGCGAGAGTTTCATTCCATGAAATTATGATCATTGATTCTAATCCTTCACTCAACGACCATGATGATATTAGATTAATAAGTAAGTAATAAAGGGAATGTCTGATATTTGCAAAAATGCAGCATTAATTAACACTTCATTTCCGCGATCACCATTTTCGCAAAAAAACATTTCAAAAGTATATTTTAAACAAATAAGGCATTTTTCTACACCTACATAATATAAGCCTTATCTTAACCGGGTTAAAATTATTATTCTATTAAAATTAAAAGGAATGTGAATATGCGAAATTAACACGCTGTGAAAAGAATGTGTAGGAGTGTTAATGTGTCCAAAAATTTAATGTACTGATGAGAGAAACATGCCTAGGTTTTCCAAAATATTGTAAGGTGAAGACCTCTGCACCTTTGTGTATATACGAAATTTTAATTTTATCGATAATGAATTAACACACGTTCATATTGGGGTATTCCACTTGCCATGATAATCATTGTCGCATGGTTTTCCCTATTTCAAAATTGTGATTTTGGCTTATCAATTATTTTTAGCGAATTACTTCATCCAATTACATACATGTAAAACATTAATTATTCGAATTTTTAATCTGTTCGCCGACCTTATAAAAGAACTCCGTAAGTTGAGCCCTGGTTCAAAATGGAAGCAGTTTTAGAAGATATCTAAAATTAATTAATGAAATATTTAGATGTGCTCATTTTGCCATAATCTCCCCTCAATTTCTTGCAAAATTTCCAGTTTGGAGCCACCGTTAGGCTTTTCTGGGTTCAAGATGGCGGGGGCGTATTTATCTTCATGTTGCCTTATACCTATTTAGATATTTTTTGTTTTTGAAAACGAAACATACACATTCCAATACATGTTATGAGTAATGAGTAGACAGTTGGAATCTGAAATTGTTAAAATAAGATTTACAGGATTCCTGCCTCAGTGTCTCTGTAGCGAAATTACTCGAATTGTTCTTGTTTGCATATTAAATATCCCGAAAATTTAATCACTAGTGGCGTTCCCAATAATTAAATGCCTTACTTTCAAATATGGAATAGTAAATTTGCAAAATGGTCACTGAAATGTTTACAGCGAGACAATTCGAAAATAGAAGAATGAAACTTTGGCTTCATATCATCAATGTGATTTTTGTAATTAACTTTGGTGTCTATACTAACCCCTACGAAGGTATGAGTGATACATTTCTAATTGACATGACTGTAAGTCATTGGAGAGATATCGAAACCCCTATTTTTCTAATATACAGGAATGTTTGTTTTTTGAAAATTGATTAAACGGTTATTTGCAATTAATAAGAGTTGATAGCGCCTTTTAAATTATATTCTAACTCTTCCTCATTACATACCCCACTAACATGTATCATCTGCATAATATGCGATAATATCGCTTGAAGATGAGTCAAAACAGTTAAAGAAGTCATGAATAAAGATTATGAATAATATAGGGCCAAGAATAGATCCTTGGGGTACCCCATACTCAATTGGTTTTAATTTTGATGCCACATCAATAATTTTCCCCCAGGAATAAATTTTCTGAACTCCAACATATTGCCACCGATCACTAATGACTGTGTGCGAGTGGATCGCATTAAATTTAGCGCAACGTCTCTAACGTCATAGGAGTAAATCTTGTCCTTCAGCAAGTCATGCTCAACCAGATTAAAGGTATATAGTGTCGCATACTTTGTAAAGTCGCGGTTGTTGATTTATTTACCCTATTGCCAAGTTGTGAATTATTAAAAAATTTATGGGATTCAAAAAAGGCAATTAAGCAATTTTTAATAAGGGATTTAGTATTTTCGAAGTCGAATTTAAGATAGAAATTGGTCTATAATTTTGTGATTCCATATTCGAACTTATTTGTGAATTGGGTTAATCTTTGTGATTTTACCATGATTAGAAAAACCTCAGAAGAGAAGGAAAGATTTATTAAATACAGCCATTCTACCTATTAATAAGGGGAGCCCGGCCAGGCAGCATTTAGGCTCAGCTAAGGCCCATTGTGCATACCACCTTTCTTTCGCAACCAGGTTCAGAGCCCGTTCCTCTCAATAAAGGATAGGCCCCTGTTTAGCCTAAGTGATTTCACCCTCCCCGCTTCCAGATAATTGTTGACAGGAAGCTGATGTCTAATCAAGGCGTCACAGTGACAGACCACATGGTTGGTAGTTTCGCCGCAGAACCTACACGTAGACTCCTCCGCAAGGTGATATTTGACCATCCAGTGCCCCGCGAGTTATAAGACCCATATTTGCAAAAGCGCCCTTTTAAAAAGGATTTGGACTGCCCGATTTCGGTTGCTTGTTGTCAGTGAGCCTGGAATTGACTGGTACCCAATTTTTAATCCTGGCTCTGACATCGGATGGAGCAATTCCTAGGTAGGCTTGACGAGGAACCCGCCACTACCTTGGCGATCAGATCAAGTTTACGCTATTAGACTCGCCAAATCTTCTACGTCTATAATCAAGTGTTAGCCAATCGGAACCTGGCTGCTGATGGGGTTCTCAGTGCTGCCTGACTCACTGCATATTGATATATGCAAGTAGCCTCTACGGTTCTCCTGTGCACAGGTCATGATGGCTAACATCTCTGCCTGAAACTCTGCTGATCAGGGAGATGAGGGAGAAGCCGATGTCGGATGTCGGTCGATCACCATACATACTCATGCCCGTTCCTCTTTCTGTTAGGGACCCGATTGTAAACATCCGAGCGCCTCATGTTTGAGGAACACACGATTTGAGTTCAACCACTGTTCCCTGTCTGGGAGAGTGATTTTATAACTCTTTGGTCTTAGTAAGACAACCCGGATCACATCCCTTCTTGCGAGGAGGTGATCGGACCTGAAGGTTTCCTATCAGATCCGCTCGCGCCCTAGGCCACCTTGATCCTTCCACTCGTCCCAATCATTTAGCCATATGGAAGCCTTCCGAGCTGCCTCCACAGCCAAATGTAAAGGATTTAGTCTCAGAAGTGCCCCTATGGCGAAAGTTGGCATGGTTTTCATGGCTCCAGTGAATCCCAGGCAGGCGAGGTAGGTACACAACTCTTACCTTTCTCCAGCTTTTGAGGATATACCCTTAAAGCCAGGGAGTCTAAAGAGGTGCCACAAATGCAAGAGCAGCGGTTCCAGACCCTTCTGCTGAAGAGCCGGGAATCCCCGTCCGGTCTCATGTACTCTTAAATGGGCTGAACGTGCTGACGGGGCATCTCTGAGATCCCTCGGTAAACACCCTTTTAAGCTACTTTCCAGTCGATCGACCTTGCACCGATCCCGGTAGCTCCTATTGGTGGGTCCGAAGTTACCTAGTCCCCATAGCCTTGAAAGTGTTTCCAGGAGACATGCGAGAGCCTCACCCACGGTGGACGTATATCTGCCGCATGGAATCCTCAATGTCCCCATTTTTTGACCCAGACCTTTGCATCTTACGAAGTTTTTGAACTTCAGGAAGACCCTCCATGTTACCACAGAAGGGCCTTTTGTTTTTCACCTGCATTGCCTACGTTTTTTATGATATTTGAAAAGAGTAGTTAATTTTCTGTACGACAACATAAAATATACATATGGTTGATATACAAAACCAGGTGTCAAATTCTTGACAGAATAGCTTCCTAGCTGAAACCAAAAATTGCCAACATATGTACGCACTTACAGACGGGAAAAATTTATTCTTTAAAAGTTGCTTATTTATTATATTATTATTAAAATGATCTAAAACGTCAACAGGTGCATTTTTACGCATGCATTTTGTTTGCTTTTATTACAGGGACCTACCATCCAAATTTCGTTAAAATTGCTCCATAAATAAGAAAGTTGGATGTTGCACATGCGCAACACTATTTTTTGCGCATGCATTTTGTTAGCTTTTATTAAAAGGACCTACCATCTAAATTTCGTTAAAATTGTTCCATAAATAAGAAAGTTGCATTTCTGCGCATGCGCAACAAGATTTTTGCGCATGCATTTTGTTTGCTTTTATTAGAGGGACCTACCATCCAATTTTCGTTAAAATTGCTCCATAAATAAGAAAGTTGGATGTTGCACATGCGCAACTCGATTTTTGCGCATGCATTTTGTTTGCTTTTATTAGAGGGACCTACCATCCAATTTTCGTTAAAATTGCTCCATAAATAAGAAAGTTGGATGTTGCACATGCGCAACTCGATTTTTTGGGCATGCATTTTGTTTTCTTTTATTAGGAGGACCTACCATCCAAATTTCGTTTTAATTGTTCCATAAATAAGAAAATTGCATTTCTGCGCATGCGCAACACGATTTTTGCGCATGAATTTTGTTCGCTTTTATTAAAGGGACTTACCATAGAAATTTCGTTTAAATTGCTTCAGAAACAAGATCGTTGCGTTTTGCACATATGCAACACAATTTTTTGACTGACAATTTTTTTCTCCGTTTTTTGATAATATAACCCGGCCCAATTTTTTTGTAGGTTGTACACAGGAAAATAAGGTCTTCCAAATAATAGAATAAAAATTTTAGGTTGCTATTTGAAAAAAAAAGTTCGATGCCGTTACGGCGCTCCAAAATTTTTTTTTCAAAAATCCGGCCCGTTATTTTTCTGTTCGGTATGCCTAAAACATATATACAAAATTTCAACAAAATCCGTCGAGCCGTTTTCTCAGAAAATTGCCAACAAACGTACGTACGTACGGTACATACAGACGGGAAAAAATTTTATTCTTTAAAAGTTGCTTAAAATGGTCTAAAACGTCGACATTTGATGAAATTTTGAAATGTTCAAAAAACGGCTATCGCAATAGCTACCTAGCACAAGCTAGGAAGCTAAAAATGGAGAAATTTGTGATTCAATATTTAGACAATTATGAAATCTAGCATGCCATGCATGGAACAGAATTTGAGCACCATTCACTCTCCCAGATCTCCCATATATTTGCTGAAGGAGGTGGTGTCTTTAACCACATGACAAATATTCCGTTTATTGAGAGCAGTATTACTTACAGGTCTTTTTTTAGTGCCGGTTTTGTAGACGCAAGATTTCACAGATTCCCAGTTTTTTCGTGTCTTGAGGTTAACTTTTATCAAACCTAAGGTCAAAAATTAATTGCCAAGCTGTGTCTTAATGATTACGTCGGTTTTGTTTCTTTGCCGTAATTTTGCATTACCTACTTTTCAAAACTATGATACCAAGAAAATAGGATTTGATTGTGTCCCGAACAATTATCATTTAACAAAAGGCTTTATTTTGAGATGTGACATCAATTGCAGATCCCTCTGAAGCCGGTGGACCATTTATTCACTTCACATCGCTTCTCCACACATAGGCCAAAAATCATAAACGGAATTGATAGTATTATCATGACATGGTACGTTACTAAAGCGTCGCCTATGGTTACTATCTACGTAGATAAGGCAGTTACTACAATGTCTAAGTATGCTGCAATTGTCGCCAGTTTAAATGAATAGAGCACGGAAACGTACCGACTAAAATATGGAGTCCATTGTGGATTTATTTATTGGAAATATCATTCACTGTGATCAACCTTTTACTGTGACCGTCATACAGAAAGGTTTCGTTGCAGTTCAAAGAAACAAGGTGCATTGAAATTTCTTAATTGTAACTATAAGTAATGATTAACTTTTGCAGATAATCGCCGTCGGCCACTCATCAGAACTACAAAATAGATTCACTTCAGAAAATGTACGGAAAACACTCCTGAGCGATTCGCAAATTTTGATACCCGGTTTAATTGACACTCACATCCATGCGTGCCAATATCCGAATATTGGCGTCGGTATGAATAAGCCCCTACTCCAGTGGCTAAAGGATCACACCTATCCACTGGAAAAGAAATTTAAGGATGCCCAATTTTCAAAGAGGTGTTACGACGCTGTCGTTGTAAGGGCGAATAATCACTTTACGCACCGATTACCAACATACCTTTTTCTAGAAAAAAACGTTGAGTTACGGTACAACGACCGCTGCCTATTTTGGTTCTATCTACACAGATTCAACATTAATCTTGGCAGATTCGGCAATTCGGCTTGGGCAGAGAGCACTTGTTGGTAAGGTCAACCTTACAAAAAACGGTCCCGCCGATTACATAGAAACATCAGAAGAATCTCTGCGTGAAACACGCCGATTTATTAACGAAATGTCGAAGAAAAACGTAAGAATTTTTTTCCGTAGACTGTTGCAGAAATTATTTCTTTTTTCCAGAGCGAGTTAGTTAAACCAATTATAACACCGCGATTTGCAGTAAGCGTAACTAAGGAAGATTTAAAGGCCCTTGGAGAAATGGCGAAAGAATTCAACTTGCCGATACAAGTACACCTAAAATGTAGTCCTCAGATGTGATTGCTTCAATGTGTTTTAGACTCACCTATGCGAGAATCTGGATGAAATTGAGCTGGTAAAATTGGAGTTCCACAAAGATTACCCTCTGGTATATGATGAAGCTGCGTTACTCACAGATAAAGTAAGTGAAGTAAGACCAGTTCGTATCTTAACATTTGGACAATTTTAGACGATTTTGGCACACTGCGTTTACGTAAAAGATGTGGATGTAAAATTGTTGCGCGACCGAGGTTCGGCAGTTGCCCATTGTCCAAATTCGAATCTCAATATACGTTCAGGCATTTGTGACGTTAAAGCGATAATCAACGGAGGTGTCAAAGTGGGACTGGGGACTGGTAAATATCGCTCAAATGGACCTACATCTATCAATGTTTTCCAGATGTAGCTGGTGGCTGTTCGTGTTCGGTTATAAATGCGATGAGGTATGCCATAACATCTTCAGCAGTCCTTTCGTTTACAAACAAAAATTACGAACCAGTAAACTATTGCGATGCGTTCTACTTAGCTACACTAGGAGGTGCCAAAGGTAAGCTACAATTGGTTCTAGCACACATCCATATTAATTATCTTTCAGCATTAGCCTTGTCTGACAAGATTGGAAGTTTTCACGTTGATAAAGACTTTGACGCGTTGATTGTCGATATGGACCCTAACGAGGGACCGGCTGATTACCTTCAAGAGTGTGCCCCTTTGGAATTACTGCAGAAGTTTGTGTACGTGGGTGATGATCGCAATGTCATTTCTGTTTATGTTGCGGGAAAGAAAGTGAAATAAATGTTATTTCAACTGATATTTGACGCCAAATCACATCACGATACTCGCCAATTTCTCTCAGAAAAAAAAATCAATTCAAATTTACAGACCATAAAAGACCAACTTCCGTGTTCTAATTGTTATAGGTCACCTAGGAACTTACATTTCCGTTACGGGATTGTTGTCATAGATCGCCAACCGATTCAGTAGGTACATTATGTATCAATTATCAACACGGAAGTGGTTGTTTGAACATGTATAGCAATGTGCCATCATGGACAAAATTATTGACCTTGCAGTAGATTTAATCAATTTCCTTGCTCTATTTCAGTGCAGATTTGCTCATAACACTGGGTTATAATTTTGGCTTTCAGTTTCCAAAGTATTACATTTACGGACTGCGCTGAGAGGAAAAGGAAATGCTGGTTTGTTATTGAACCTAAAATTGACGTCTCCAATTACTTTCTGAATGTTCACTTTTTACCACCTGTACGTTTCCAAGGGCGGTATTGCATTTGGGGTAAAAAAATGACACATACTGAAACGATTAGATCCAAATCTCCATCCATCCATCCATATTCTTAAACTTAAAAGGAAGAGCTGAAAAGCTTTTTGGCAGAATCGCCCATGCGCAGTGTGGTGGTATCTATGGTAACCACACCAAATTTTTCTTGATGGAAAACAGACCTATTTCGTTATACAAATCCAATATAAAACCAAATATAAGAAGTAATGTATAGCAACACCGACGTGGGATGTCGATTGCGTATCGTGACTCTATATTTTGCACCATGTGTAATTTTGTTAAGGTTAATTAGAATTGTCAATTTAACTTTCGTGAATGCTAAGGTTTAATACTTTTGATGCGAGAGCTCGAAGATAGATACTTTGTACGTACTGTAATGCAGGGGAAAGTCACTGTGATGCATTTTGGGGTATGAGAATGGGAAGATTTCTCACGGTTTATCCATTATTAACGAGCTCGTGGCGAGTTCATAACTTTGCGATGTCTGTCTGTCTGTCCGTTGGTACGATATCTCAAAAACGAGTCGATTCTCTATTAAATTTGTAAAAAGGAGTTTGTGAAAAGGCACTGTAGGTCTAAAGATAGGGAAGACGCTTTTGAGATCTCCGTTAGTTATGAACCGAATTGCGTGAAATTCAATAGCTTTCGCCATATAATACGCAATGCCAAGCTATAACCATACCCACGAGCTTGTTTACTATATTTACGCATTTTTTGCAACCATGCCACTAACGCATCTGCCACCTACCATTTTCTTCCAAAAACTCTTAGACAGACTGATCGTAAGCTTCTCGCATTAAAGAAAAAAACTTGTTGATCGGTGTCAATTACTATTTTCTTCTATAAGATCGCAAACTGATTGCAACAGAACAAAACTGTGGGGCAGGTTTACGACTTCTTATCAGTTTAATTAGCACTACCTATACTGATAAAATGATTAAAATGATTGAGCATTGCGGTACATTCATTAGAAGGTTGTGCACGTACCTATCAATTGTAATTGAAAACAACCTATTACACTGACCTTGAGCTACATTTCGATTTTTAGCGAATTTTCTCAGTAACGAGAAAGTAGCCATAGCGTCCAATCGCCCGTCCATTACCTTTTTGTTGAATTCTTAGTAAAAACTCATTATTTTAATATCCTGAGAATCCAGCGACGTCGGAAGTGAATATCGGAAACCTGTTTATTTAATCAATCAAATAATGTATTTTTGAAAGAAAAGTTTTGAAAAAATTTTAAAAAAGTGTTGGAGGATGTCTAGTGATATGCAACTGAGCAACTCGGAGATACTTGACTGAACTGAACATACAAAAGTTACAAAAATTGTGTTCCTATTTATTGTACTATTGAGCATTGTAAAGAAAAGCAAGTATAAAAAATTAATATATCCAAAAATTTTCCGCATTTCCGCAGTTTTGCTGGCTTTCAATATATCCTCTACTTCTACACTTTTTGTAATTTCTGCATGCACATGCAGTAGAAGATGTGTTAGTCGCTTTTGAATGATTTATCTACTCATTCTTAGAGGGGGCGCGGCCCTCCTTGTGTAAAAACTGAGCTCTGACCCATACTTCCGACGTCGCTGTGAGAAACCTGAAGTTGGGTGCGCTATTGCAGTCACTTTCTCTGTCCGTCCGTCTATCCGACGTCTTCACTACTCCTACAGTTTTCAATTTCAATTTTCAATTAATGGTCCGATTAAAAGAAATTTGTAATATCGAATAGTAAAAATTAAGCTTTACCTGAATCTCCAATAGGGACTCAAATTGACACACAATTGATTAATAACAAGAATTTATTCTAAGGCACAGCATGGTAAAAAAATCAAATACCAAACCTGTACGAAAAAAATTAAGGCTAACAACGCCTTTTTTATCATAAACACAACCCGACAAATAAAAAAACAAAACAATTCAAGCGATTTCACAGATAAAGTCAAATTAATATCCAAATTTACAGGTCCAGACAATGGGAAAACGGTGCACGACAAAACAAACACTTTACATAAAGCTGACAGCTTTAACATTTTTGTTTAACACACAAACTGGGTAATTCAATGACTTGGTGTATGAGGTTAACTGACTGACCTTTTAACTAAGGAATCGTATGTGTAAGTTTCAAACGGAATCGACGAATCAGCTCGTAATGAATATAACGCAACATTGCATACACTTCTTTTAATCCACCCACAAACAGAATTACGGCGAGACAGCCGCCTTAAGCTATTCAGTATCGTTTTTTCTTCTTGTTTGTACTCATGCCGCCTCCACTGATCCGTTCAACCTCGTAGTTTTCCGCTGAGACTCGAAACACCGCGTCGTTATCTCTCACATGGCGTTGTTAGTAAATGAAGGCAATTAATTTGTTCGATAACTCTTTTACAAAACATATGACCAGATAAGATTTTTATCTAATACGTCGAAATTACGATTAATATTCCCTTATTATTCTAAATGTTGAGAATTTCTTAGTATTTTCACAAAAGACCTTTTAGTTGTTGAGAATTTCCTAGTATTTTATTTAGAAGAGACCTTCTTGGTATTTCGACAAGGCCTAACGGTAGTTTTAAGATTTCAGGGACAAGTATCCCTAAATGAAGCAGAGTCGGTTTCGAACTGCTGAACAGTAAGCACTTTTTTGTTCACCTCAATGTATATATTTCTTGTTAATTAAATGTCGTAAATTGTTATTACGCTACCTATTTGTTTTATTTTGGTTAGACGCCGCAAAGTTCTACAAATCAATGTAAAGTACATTATTTTTTTGGTGATAGCCGCAAATTATCACAGTGGGATTGTGGACCCCACGAGTTCAGTAAATTGCCACTGCAAAGGTAATTTACCACACAACACTAAAATTTATGATATTCAACGAATAAACTTACATGACTTAAATAAATATTAAATTTACAATTAAACACAAAACCTAAAATTACAATAACAATTTAATACATTTTCCAATTTTGTGTCTTTTTACCAAAATTACTCCATGTATTTATGACATTTTACGATCATTATGATATACGGTTCCCCAAATGTAGGAGTCTATCCTTAAAGCTTTGTTTGCTTTGAGTGTGGCAAAGAAGTCTTCAAGTAGTAGTGGTTACAGTTTCATGTCGTATTTTGCCTTTATTCCTTCTAACAATCATAATTTCAAGGTTGGAACGCCTTTGAAGGTGTTAATTTTAGTACAGCTGCTTAATCAATGTTTTTCACCTCATTAATCATTTGAAGCGTCAAATTGAATAATTACGATTGTTTGTAATAATCAATCATCAAGATTCGAGTAATACCCTCTGCACTGCTTTTGTGACGAATAATTAGAAATATAAATTTCGCAGCACTTATGCACCGCGAAGCTGATATCGAAATGTTAATAACGCTGTCCCCACGCACTTTGCGTCTTGTTCGGAATTCGAGCGTTAAATTAGTCATTTTTCATGCATAATTGTGTTACACCTCCGTCGTCGAAACCTAATTTAAATACAGAGTACTTTGAGTAATTTGGCGCACTTTGTATCTTCGGTACCGACAAAACCATCATGGCCCAACTGTTAAGCAGCGTGTTGCTCACATCTTCACTGTTGGTTCGTAGTGCACATTTAACAAAAGGATTAAATTATAATTGTACGTTGATTACAGGGAATTTTTGCGAAGTCTCCCCTGAATCGTAAGTGCCGTGCGTCAGTAAATTATCTTTTAACTCTGTTTGTTTTCAGAGGAGCTTATTCGAAATGTGGGTTGAATTAAACACATGCACAGGAGTTTTGATATTCTTCTTTTAGGCACCCTCGGCAACACATCAACCGGATGATGCGGTGTCAATACAATATAGATTAAATAGTTATAGTCATTCTACACCCCTAAACTTTGTACAACATCACACAATAAGATCTCCAACGCATGTGCAACATCGTACCACCCAAACGATAAGGAAACCAGGTTCATTCTCATATTCTTCGTCGTCCAATGGCTTTGGACAACTTCAAACCTTTTCTTTACCTTCTAGTGTAATTCGCCATAGAAGTTTTACAGTACCTCATCTACGCAGCGTCCAAAGACATATCTCTCCGTATGGCCATTCTTCATTTGTAACAGGTAAATTCCATTTGTACAAGTGACAATGCGTAACCACCACTATTCCTTCCCATAGAGCGTAGAATTGGGCAGCGTCATTTACCATATCGGCCGATAGTATTTTAATATGTAAAGTGTCCCGAACAAACTGATTACATGCATATGGTAAATGTAGTTTTTAGTTATACGAATGTGCAGTGCAAGTACCTTTGATCAAAATACCAATAAAATAACAATTCAAAGAGTTCTTAATTTAACCAGATATTGTAAAAGTCTTATTTGACGAAAAGTGTTTATAATACCATGACTTTAGTGTTGATATTGTTAATGATAATTTAGTCAGTCATTACGTGACGAATAAACGTGTTAGAGACGCTTTTCCTGTAAAATTCTGTAAATAAAGATGAACATGACATTGTAATACAGATATCTAGCTGGAGCATGATCATATCAAAACATAAATGGTTGAAACTCCATTTTCCAATAGCATGTTATTACCGATATTACAAAGACGTAAACATACGTACATAACATTTTCGGGAAGGAAGTGATTAATCCAAAAAATCGTTTGTCGTTCTGGTCTCCGGGGCTGTGCTACATCGTATAAGAACGAAACCACAACGAAAAAGATTAAACTGGAGGATTAGCAGTGGTAAAAACGGACAGACGGACAAAGTGCGAACAATAGCGTTCATTCACCTATTCGAATATGCGATAAAAATAAAACATGAATGAACTTTTAGATTTCAGTCGGTGCTATGCTGACCAAAAGAGAAAGTGATGTCGGCTCTAGCTCGATCACCAATATGCCCATGTCCGTTCCCCGTTAGGGACCCGTATGTAAACCACATGAACAAAGGAACAGGGTGACTATTACTTTTTGGTCTTACTACGGATCACATCCCTTCTTGCGAGGAGGGGATCGAACCTGAGGATTTCCTCTCAGATCCGCCCGTGTACAAGACTGCTTCAATCCTTCCACTGGTCCCAATCGTTTAATTCGGAGGAGCGCGTCTGGTGTTGCTAAACGCATCCTCGATATCTAGGAACGCTTCCAGCGCGACTCCCTGGCGAAAATCCATCAAAAAGCTCGTCGACACCTTCGTCGCGCTCTGTGGGCGTCGGTAGCAATCCCGACGCACCTTGGAGATTGATAGCGGGGGATTGGGTCCCTTCCGTCGCAACTGAACTGGGTCGCGCTACTTTGGCGGAGCTCTCTCCCTTAACTGCCGCATCCGGAGCAGGGCCGGCTTTAGGCGTAAGCGGTGTAACCCGTCGCTTACGCCGCAGACAAGAAGGGGCGCAAAAATTACTCTTGTTTAATGACTGTCGGACCAAAGATGTAAAAATCCGTACACGGGAAGCATATTCATAAATAGCAGAAGCGTTATCCCTTCAAAAAACTTTGTAGCATTTTTGTACAACTTTGCTTTTCAAAAAAAATGTGAGAACACATTAACCTACAAATAGGTGACCTAATGTTCAATTCCTCTGAATTGGAATTAGCGGGACATTGCCTCTATATAGGGTATTAAATAATGTCATGCAGATATATCAGGGGGTGATACTCGTCAAAATAAAAAGAAAATACAAATATAGGCATGGCCTAAAAGCCGTCATTTTTTTATACAGGGTGACAAAGAAAATGGAACACCCTGTATATTGCGGGTCCGTGAAGTGAGCTGACCATGAAAAGCACAAACAACGGATTTAGGTTTAATCGTTTGTGCCTCGTTTGTGCTCGTTTGTGCCGTATAAGGTAAGTCAGCAAAACCAACCATACAAAAATTATGGACAATTCAAAATGGTCAGCTGACTTCACGCACGAAATTAAAGCACAAACGACGGGTTTAATTGCAATCGTTTGTGCTTCGTTTGTGCTCGTTTGTGCCTTATAAAGTAAGTCAGCAAAACCAACCATACAACAATTATGGACAATTCAAAATGGTCAGCTGACTTCACGCACGAAATTAAAGCACAAACGACGGGTTTAATCGCAATCGTTTGTGCTTCGTTTGTGCTCGTTTGTGCCGTATAAAGTAAGTCAGCAAAACCAACCATACAAAAATTATGGACAATTCAAAATGGTCAGCTGACTTCACGCACGAAATTAAAGCACAAACGACGGGTTTAATTGCAATCGTTTGTGCTTCGTTTGTGCTCGTTTGTACCGTATAACAAATGTCAGCAAAACCAATCATTCGAAAATTATGGGCAATTCGAAATGGTCAGCTGACTTCACGCACGAAAATGAAAGCGCAAACGGGGGCTTCAGACTCAATTGTTTGAGTTTAGTTCTTGCCGGTATGTCCGATAGAATAAGTCTTTAAGAGAACCAGTAATACCTACACAATTATAGATATAATGCATGCACAAAATTGCAGAACACCTAACATAAGATGCACGAATTCAAACAGCTGTAGATTTAACCATAGTGTAAAGACTTAATTATTTAACGTATCTAAGTAATTGTACATAATATGTAACTGTATGTAAAGTTTCATTCCCTATGTTATGTATCGAGTTCGGACTTTCGCTAGATTATTCCCTATGCCTCTTAGAAGTGTAATAATTCACTATAAGCTTTAGAACAAAATGTACCCAAAATTATTCTTTACACATGAATTTGGAGTTGTAAAAGCTTTCAAATGCATTATCTTGATGCTGAAAGAGTACCTACATCACGTGCACATTTGATAACCGCATGTGTGTGATTCAAAGATGTTAAATTATTTTT